>NC_056748.1:800751080-800768580 GCF_019279795.1 Protopterus annectens
TGACCAGTTAGACTCTAAGTACAAAGGGTGCTGGCAGAAATTGGGCTACTGTTGGCGAAGGAGGAGAAGAGGCAGAAGGCATGGCTGAAGGCAGAAAGAGAGGAGAAAGGCTAGGACTGTGGTAGTGAGGGTCGGAACTTTGAATGTTGGCAGTATGATTGGTATAGGGAGAGCTAGCTGATATGATGGACAGAAGGAAGATTGGTATATTGTGTGTGCAAGAGACCAGATGGAAGGGAAGTAAGGCTAGGTGTATCGGTGGTGGGTTCAAATTGTTTTATCATGGTGTGGATGGGAGGAGAAATGGCATAGGAGTTATTCTGAAGGAACAGTATGTGAAGAGTGTTTTGAAGGTGAAAAGGGTGTCGGATAGAGTGATGTTTATGAAGCTGGAAATTGATGGTGTAATGATTAATGTTGTTAGTGCATATGCTCCACAAGTTGGGTGCGCAATGAATGAGAAAGAAAATTTTTGGAGTGAATTGGATGAAGTGGTGATGACTGTACCCAAGGGCGAGAGTGTGGTGACTGGAGCAGATTTCAGTGGGCATGTTGGTGAAGAGAACAGTGGGGATGAAGAAGTGATGGGTAGGTATGATGTTAAACAAAGGAATGCAGAAGACCAGATGGTAGTGGATTTTGCGAAAAGGATGGATATGGCTGTGGTGGGAGGGCCAGTTTGAAGGAGATTGGAGACTGTAAAGTGGTGACCGGAGAAAGTGTAGTTAGGCAGCATAGGATGGTGGTTTGTAGGATGACTTATCAAGAAGAGGAGGAGGAGTGTGAGGGCTGCATCAAGGATCAAATGGTGGAAACTGAAAAAGGGTAATTGTGAGGTGGAGTTCAGGGATGAGTTAAGACAGGCACTGGGTGGCAGTGAAGAGTTACCAAAAAGCTGGTTAACTACAGCAGGGCTAGAAAGGTGCTTGGTATCACATCGGGACAGAGGAAGGATGACCTGGAGACAAGGTGGTGGAATGAGGAAGTACAGAAGAGTATACAGGCAAAGAGGTTGGTAAAGAAGAAGTGGGATTGTCAGAGAGATGAAGAAAGTAGACAGAAGTATAAGGAGATGAGGTGCATGGCAAAGAGAGAGGTGGCTAAGGCTAAGAATAAGGCATATGAAGAGTAGTATGAAAGGTTGGACACTAAGGAGGTAGAAAAGGACCTGTACCGATTGGCTAGACAGAGGGACCGAGCTAGGAAAGATGTGCAGCAGGAAAAGGTGATAAAGGATAATGAGGGAAAAATACAAGCGAGGAGAGTGTGTTGAGGAGATGGAAAGAGTACTTTGAGGGGTTGATGAATGAAGAGAATGAGAGGGAGAGAAGGTTGGATGATGTAGGGATAGTGAATCATGAAGTAGAATGGATTAGCAAAGAGGAAGTAAGGATAGCTATGAAGAGAATGAAGAATGGAAAGGCTGTTGGCCCAGATGACATACCTGTGGAAGCATGGAGGTGTTTAGGTGAAATGGCAGTGGAGATTTTAACCAGATTGTTTAATGAAATCTTAGAAAGTAAGAGGATGCCTGAGGAATGGAGAAAAAGTGTTTTGGTACCGATTTTTAAGAATAAGGGTGATGTGCAGAGCTGTAGTAACTACAGAGGGATTAAACTGATCAGTCACAGCATGACATTATGGGAAAGAGTAGTGGAGGCTAGGTTAAGAAGGGACATGATGATTAGTGAACAGCAGTATGGTTTCATGCTGGGAAAGAGCACTACAGATGCAATGTTTGCTCTGAGAGTGTTGATGGAGAAGTACACAGAATGTCAGAAGGAGTTGCATTGTGTTTTTGTAGACTTACAGAAAGCATATGACAGGGTGCCTCGAGAGGAGTTGTTGTATTCTATGAGGAAGTCCAGAGTGTCAGAGAAGTATGTAAGAGTGGTACAGGATATGTACGAGGGTAGTGTGACAGCGGTGAGGTCTGCAGTGGGAGTGACGGATGCCTTTAAGGTGGAGGTGGGGTTTCATCAAGGATCAGCTCTGAGCCCTTTCTTATTTGCAATGGTGATGGACAGGTTGACAGACGAGATCAGACAGGAGTCCCCATGGACTATGATGTTTGCAGATGACATTGTGATCTATAGTGAGAGTTGGGAACAAGTGGAGGAGACCCTGGAGAGCTGGAGATATGCTCTAGAGAGAAGAGGAATGAAGGTCAGCAGGACTAAGACAGAATATATGTGTGTGAATGAGATGGAGGATAGAAGAATGGCAAGGATGCAAGGAGTAGAGGTGGCGAAGGTGTATGAGTTTAAATACTTGGGGTCAATAGTTCAGAGTAATGGTGATGTGGAAGAGAGGTGAAGAAGAGAGTACAGGCAGGATGGAGTGGGTGGAGAAGAGTGATTTGTGACAGACGAGTACCTGTAAGAGTGAAAGGGAAGTTCTACAAAACGGTAGTGAGACCAGCTATGTTATATGGGTTGGAGACAGTATGATTGACAAAAAGGTAGGAGTTTGAGCTGGATGTGGCAGAGTTAAAGATGTTAAGATTTGCACTGGATGTGACGAGGGTGGACAGGATTAGGAATAAGTCTATTAGAGGGTCAGCCCAGGTTGGAAGGTTTGGAGACAAAGCCAGAGAGGCAAGTTTACGTTGGTTTGGACATGTGCTGAGGAGGGATGCTGAGTATATTGGCGAAAAAGATGCTAAGGATGAAGCTACCAGGTAAAATGGGAAGGTTTTAGATTTACAGCCTGAAATTATAGGACGGAAGGGTGAGTTGTTTACATTTTTATATACCTTGGGAATGCCCACTAAGGTAGATAGTTTGGGATATTCTACTTTCAAAAAATTATAGGTGTTTTCAGTAATTCTTCTGTCTATAAGAAATTCCTCCACATGCATGTCTGTGCATCTATACGCAATGTTGATTTTGTTAATAGAAACAATTTCGTAATTACCTGACAGGTGTAAAATCTCATGCATTTTGGAAGTGTATTCCAAACCATCATATATAACCACTCCTCCTCCTTTATCCGGTTTCATTACCCGAATGCTCCTGTCTTCTCTCAGGTCCTTCAAGATTTTGATCTCTTCCATGGGAAGGTTGCTTTATAATTTTTTAAATGAAAAAAGCCAGCAAGTGTGGATGGTATAAAATCCAAAAGTTTATTGGAACCCAGGGGTGAAATCCCCTAGATAACACATCAAAAATATCCAAACCGGTTTCGGCTTAACAGAGCCTTCTTCAGTGGATGACAAACATTCAAAAATGCTCACAACCCAGTATATATGTCTCTGTGTATATATATATATATATATATATATATATATATATATATATATATATATATATTACTAGGTGAATGACATCAGAACCAATAAGAACAAATAATTAGTGGTTACATTTGGTCATTAAGACCAGGTGGAAATAAAGCTCCAAGTTTTATTATCCATTTCTTTTCTTTAAAATTCAACAAATCATGCCAACTTTGTTTATCTTTACAAATACCTTTAATGTGGTCAATGGTAACAAACTTATAAGAAGTTGTAGTATGTTTTAAACTGTGTTTGTGTAAAGCATTATTCGGGCATTTGTTCTTAATATCACTAAGGTGTTCACAGATCCTAAGGCGAAAAGCTCTAGAAGTCTGCCCCACATAAAAAGCAGAACAGGTACAGGTCACCAAATATATGACCCATTCCGTACTGCAATTGGCCCAAAACTTGATGTCAAAAATCATAGAGGTATTTTTGCTGCTAAATTCACGAGTATGTGAAACTCGGACACAATATGAGCAGTGACCACATGGGATGCATCCTAAAACTGGTCCCCCTGTGAGAGATATCTGAACAGGGGCTGTGGAAACAAAAGGCGGTTTCTTGTAATGACTAAGCCTAGAGCCTATAGTACGCCCCCTTCTAAACGAGAACGAGCATCTATCTCTAAGAAAAGGATGGAGTCTATCCTCGGCCATAAGAACATTCCAATGCCTCTGAATAATGTTCATAAAACCCTTTGAGTTGCGTCAATAAGTAGTGACCAGCCGTATAGGATGTTTGTCCAAATCTGTCTTCCTATCTTTGTAACACAGTAAATCTTGTCGATTCAAGCTAGAGGCCCACCTTTTGGCCAAATTCACAGTCCCTGGACGGTAACCTCTCTAAAAATCTGTGGACAAGGTCATCCCGAGTATCTATATAGGACTGTTGGTTGGAGCAGATCCTCCTGGCTCTTAAAAATTGGGATTTAGGTATATTCTGGATGATATGTTGTGGGTGGAAGCTGGAGGCATGTAATAGGGAATTGTATTCAGGAAATTTTCTGAATACTGTAGTAGATAATGTATCATCCATATTTCTGTTAATTTCCACATCCAGGAAAATAATCCTCGATCTATGGAAAGTTAACTTAAATTTAATTCCCCATACATTACCATTCAGGTAGTCTAAAAACTCCTTAAGATAGTATTCATCAGCCTTCCACACCAACCAACAATCATCCAGATACCGACGCCAGATGTCCATCTCACACATGTAAATGTTATGGTTGGGGTCATAAATCATGATCTCCTCTATGTATGCCATAAAAAGATCCGCATAGATGGGTGCAAAAGATGCACCCATCGCAGTACCTTTGGTTTGCCAAAAACATTTATTTTGGTAATAAAAAATGTTACTAGTTAACACATATTCAGTTAAGCATACCAAAAAGGTGTTAAATCCAGGTTTATAAAGCCCAAATCTCGCCAACCAATAATCAAGAGCTTGCAGACCCGCCCAATGTGGGATATTAGTATAAAGAGAAGTAATATCCAAAGTACATAATAACCAGTGGGGTTCAAGCTGTGTGTTACAAAGTATGTTTAAGAACTGAGTAGTGTCTTGGATTCTTGCTCTAATAAGGGGAAGTCGTGGTTTTAGATAATACGTTAGGTATTCCGATAATGGTTCAGTAAGGGACCCATGTCCAGAAACAATGGGTCGACCAGGTGGATTCGTGGCCTGTTTATGTATCTTGGGCAACAAATAGAAATATTGTTGACTGGGAGATGAAACCATAAGTTGTTCCTTCATAGTTTGTGTAATAATGCCCTCATCAATAGCTTTAGTCAAAAATTGTTCAATTTTCTGTTGAAAATGAGAAGATGGATCCAAGGGCATATACATGTAATATTCTGTATCACCCAATTGTCGCATAGCTTCCTGGTCATAAGCGGCCCTATCCAAAACCACCACTGCCCCTCCTTTGTCCGCTTGAGTAACAACCAAGTTCTTATTATTAACAAGTTCCTCAAGACTACGTATTTCGTCCTTAGACAAATTGTTATATGAGATAGGGAAGTCCCTAAGATTACAATGTAAATCCTTTAGCACATTTTTTAGAAAAACACCTACCAAATGAGTCATAGGTGGATTGAAGGTGGATTTCTTAAACCTAAATTCCTGAGATCTATCACTATCTTGATCGGCAAAGAACAATTTAAGATTAAGCAAACGACAAAAATTCGCCACATCTTGGGCTAAAGAATATTCAGAAACAAAAAAAACAGGAACATAATTTAACCCTTTATTCAATAACTTGATTTGTGTATTAGTTAACTCAACAGAGGAAATATTGTGAACATTACAATAACTGGTCAGTGTGCTATCATCATTTTCAAAAGGGTCTCCAGATCCTGTTTGGGCCGATCTTTTTTTGTGTTTCCGCCCCCCTCGTCTGAATCTGGACCTAAAGGGTTTAATAAATTTAGTCCTTTGGCATTGGGTGAAGCATCGGGATGATTTCCCTCTGATTCATATTCTGTATTGGAAGAAGTATCTTCCCCAGAAGTCAGGCTAGAAGAATCCAAAGTTTTCTTTAGAATGGATTTCGGTCTTTTTCTTTTGGGGGTAGAAAACCTTTTGTTGCTATTGTAATTGTCCTTAGGTAATCTAAAGGACACATTTTTAGAAGTATCAAACGGTTTCCCCCTCTCATAATCACCTATATCCCTGAAAGATTTTTTGAGCTTTCTTTCCTTTAAACCAGCTTCCAACTTAGATAAATCCACAGTTAATTTTTTAACTTGTGACGCAAACAAATCACATGTTTCAAACTTGTTAGACTCCGAACAAATGGCTTCTAGATCTTTAACACCTATTTGCACCCTACGTTCATAAAAATCAGCCAAAGCATCCACAAATTTTGAAGATGCTAATTGTTGGATATGACCCCAATCATCTATCAATTTATCATCAATATTCGATACCAGGGGTTGCACTTTAACCCTGAGACCACGTGGGGTGATCTTTTTCTGCTGATATGCCTTAAAAAGGCGTAGGTGCCAGACATTAGTTCGGACAATTTTCATACTTTACTCAATCGACTGAAAAACATTTCACATTCAGTGCTCAAATCCACCCCATTGATTTCCACTGTATGTTGGGAACTGCGAACCCCCAAACCAAAAACCGATAGATCATCCAAATCTGAAGATAACCCCTGAATAAGAGGTGAGAGTGCCATATTTGACCCAACAAGACCAGATCTTAAAGAATAATATACAAGATGTAAGTAAATGAACAACAGACCAAAGCACCCTCGGGAAAAGATAGCTAAAAAAAACGTATAAACACCAAGAAAGGCACATAAAGTGGAATACCAACACTATAAACACGCTATAATTATCTCATTCTTAAAAAAATCAGAAAAAAACAAAATACAAAGAAAAGTTTGAGTCTATAATGTGACCACCAATAGTGTATAGGTCTTGGAAATAAAAATAAAAACACATAAACCAGTAAACAGATACAAAAGCAGCCCCAGCGACAAAAGAACACTTAAGTTCGCCCTACTGCGTATCTGTATATTAGCCCTGTTTATGAATGTTGTATATACAAATCATACCAAAGACAAAATGATGTCCCAATATAATATAAGGGCAAATATTTCAAAAGTATAAAAAAGTAATAAGAAATTACAAATTTCCATAAGACCATATATCCAATATGAATATCTAGAAAATATTCATATCAATGGAGTAGACAAATACTATAAGCAGCCCCAGTGACATGAAAAACAAATAGTCACCATGCTACGTATTTGTACCAAAAGTGGTCCCACAACTCAAATAATGAAATCCAACAAAATATATAAAAAAGGTGTTTAAGTATGGCTTCCAAAAGATCAAAATAATAAATGTGCCATTCTATAAATTTCTAAGGTGTCACTATTCCAGCTATCACCCAACAGGTAGAAAATCTGCATAGATACTAAAGATAAACAATAAGATAAGGTCTGGTGGGGAACAAAAATGGTAACCCAACCAAAAAAATATTAATACATCCTATACAAGTGTATTGCATTCAAAAATAACAGGATTAGTAGCAGCCTTATACATAGGAAATCAGGTCAAGCCACTATACAAGATGTAAATTTCACTGTATTCTATAATCTAATTCAACATATAAATCTATGAAACCTAAAAAAGATAAAACAAAAACTTATGGCAAAAACTTGCTGAGTAAGAATTGTATGGGTGATGGAAAATCCACACATATAACCTACATAAGAGATAATATCCAATAAATATTGGATCTAATAGCCAAATAACATTCACGGGTTATAATATGTAAAGTGAGTATTACAAGCACAATATGGAATGTTTTTACAAAATATGAAACAATTTAGACCAGTATGAGATTCGGAAGTGCATATCCCAAAAAAAACACAATATAAGCGTCGCGCTACAATGTGCGACTACTAAAATAAAAAAATATAGTATCTACCAATAGTCCAAGAAATGTCCACAAACTAGTCCAAAAATAGATGGAACACAAATAGATCCAATCGTAAATCCTCACGACACCGTAAGCCACCTTGAACGCCAAAATTCAGCCCTTAATCCGCCGACTGATGTTAAACGGCAAAACACATGTCCCCTGATAAACGAAAGGCATCCAAACGCCAGCAAATGCACCAACGGATCAAATCCGGAAATGGGGCACAGTGCAACAGTAAAGGCTCGGTTACACAACAAACAGCAAGGAGCCTGTATCCACAAGCACAGTAACAGATAAAAACAAGCAAGGTAAACAGCTGACAATGAAAAAAAACACTGAAGTGTGGTTCTGATGAATGAGATAATAAACTGAAAACAAGCCTGAAAAGGCATAAACCAACCGACGTTGGTCCACAGCAGCTGAAAAAACGAGAACCAGTCCAAACACAGATGCACGTGAAACCCTTGCACGGCCAAAAACACCAAAATCCAAATGAAAAAAGCCAGCAATTGTGGATGGTATAAAATCCAAAAGTTTATTGGAACCCAGGGGTGAAATCCCCTAGATAACACATCAAAAATATCCAAACCGGTCATTCACCTAGTTATATATATATATACAGAGACATATATACTGGGTTGTGAGCATTTTTGAATGTTTGTCATCCACTGAAGAAGGCTCTGTTAAGCCGAAACCGGTTTGGATATTTTTGATGTGTTATCTAGGGGATTTCACCCCTGGGTTCCAATAAACTTTTGGATTTTATACCATCCACAATTGCTGGCTTTTTTCATTTGGATTTTGGTGTTTTTGGCCGTGCAAGGGTTTCACCTGCATCTGTGTTTGGACTGGTTCTCGTTTTTTCAGCTGCTGTGGACCAACGTCGGATGGTTTATGCCTTTTCAGGCTTGTTTTCAGTTTATTATGTCGTTCATCAGAACCACACTTTAGTGTTTTTTTCATTGTCAGCTGTTTACCTTGCTTGTTTTTATCTGATGTCCTTCATGGATGCATCTGCAGTCATAACAACTGGTTGTCCTGTCGTCAGGCAGCCCTTCAGTCGGCCGGATTCCAAAGTCCGGGTCCGGCTTCGGCTGATGTCGCACTTCACCCGACGTCATCTCTGTTGGTCTTCGGGTATATAAGCATCAGCCGACGCCATTTTCTTCAGTCTTTCTTGCCGGCGGCTCAAGCAGAAGCTGTTCGCAAGTGCCGGTCGGTCGGATCCAGAGATTACTTCTACCGAATACTACTTCGAAGACTTCTAAAGCTAAGTACCCCGTTGGGGACTCTTTCTTGCCTCAGCCGATGTCAGAAAAAGTTAAGAATTGTTTAACCTGTGGGAAACAAATACCTCATAAAGATTTCCACTCTTACTGCCTGCCCTGTTTAGGCCCAGCCCACGACGTAGCAGCTTGTTCGTCCTGTGCTTCTTTCAACCGACGAACGCTTAGACGTCGATCAGAGTTTGCAGAACAGTTTTTCGGTTCTGACTTTGCGTACATTATGCCGTCGGACCCTCCGACTTCGCATTCTGCCAAAAACGCAAGAAAAGACCGACACTCGCGGTCCGCGGTTTCGGCCGAAACCATGGTTAAGCAAACCGCGAGTGTCTCGGTTTCGGCCGAAACCGAGAGAACTGATCAAACTACACCTGAAACTATCACTACAACTGAGGTCCCTGCTAACACTCTTGAATCGGCCTCAGAAATTTTAACCACTACGGTGCTTACCACTGACTTATCAGACACCATTCCTTGGATGTCTCTACCCCAGCACGTGGTGCTGCTAGGCCTCCAGCAGCCATGTCCATTAAGGCCTTCGCCAGGGCTAAAGCAGCCAAGACTACTAAAACAGTGCCTGTTCAACCCCCTTCCACCAGGCCCTCTGCCAGTTCTCAAATGCTTACCTTGGCAGAAGATTTAATTTCTTTAATTAGAGGATCTCAATCTCACCCAGACAGGGCCTCTCAGCCCCAGAAAAGAGACCTAGGACAGAGCCCCTGAGCCAGTGTCCTCTGATGATTCTGCTGATGAATCAGACATAACTGACCAGCCAGAGGCTCCTTTCTCCAATTTTGAAGATTCGGATGCTGAAGAATCCATTCCAGCTGCTTCCCTCCAGAAGAATTCTCCTTTGGGAAACCTTGCATGCCATGCGAGAACAGTTCCAATGGCAGCAACAGGATTTTTCAGACTCCAGGAAAAGACTTAGGACCTTTTGCACCTACCACAGCACAGGCCCTTAGCTATCCCTCCTGTTCTCTCTGTGGTGGATGATGCTTTCAATGATGCCTGCTCAGCTCCAGATTCTTTACCCCCAGCCCCTGCCAAACCAGACAGATTTTACAGGGTGCCAGATACTCATCACCACCTTTACAAGGCCCCTCTTGCAGACCCGAAACTATATCCCAGGGTCCCAAGGCAGTAGCAGCGACTATAGCTAAAACCCTGTTCCTTCTGAAAGGAAGCAAGGTCATTAGACAGATGGGGTAAAAGTTTACACTTCAGCCACTCTTTCAGCTAGAGCTTTAAATTGTCAGTTTCACATGATACAATACCAAGAGTTTATGCTTGATCAGTTAACTAAAAAGCTAACCACTGATGAATCGCTTGATAAGAATTATGTATTAGAAATGGTAAATAACATACAGCAGGTTAGTAACCATTCTTTAAAATGTGGCTATGATGCACTGGAGGCTTCATTTAGATCAGCCATGACTGGCACAGTAATTAGAAGGCATGCATGGCTAAAGGAGCAAGCTTTACCGGATCATGTTAAATCTAAATTGCTTGATGCTCCTATGGATAAATCTAGTTTGTTTGGTACACCTGCCCAGCAGGTTATGAAGAAAATGGAAGAAAAGGCAAAATCAGTCCAGACAGTTAAAGAATTCTTGCAGGTTCAACCCCAAGGTTTAGCAGGAACTGGCCTGCCAAAATTGGTCCTTTCCTGACTCCACAAGACCTCAAAGGGGCAGGAATAGACGTTCCAGAGGCAGAAACCAATCCAGAGGAGGTGCCTACAGAGGGCGACAGTGGCAAGGTAACAACAGAGGCACAGAATCAACACCTGCCTCTACATCAACACAGCCACAGTGACTTAAACCTAAACCCGCCTACCAGGGAACAAATAGCAGCTCCTCTAGGCGGAAAGCTAACCTTATTTTCAAAAACTGGCACCACATAACAAAGGACAAGTGGATTTTACGAACCATAGATCAAGGTTACGGTTCCACTTCCACACTTTACCAGTCAAAAGAGGAATGCCAAACCTACCTCCAAATCAAAAACAGAGGCTCTACAACAGATAATGGAATTAGCAAACATGAGAGCTGTGGAAAAGTGCCAACAGCAGAGCAAGGAAAGGGTTCTACTCCAGACTATTCCTAGTTCCAAGAAAGGAAAAAGTTGGAGACCAATTCTAGACCTGTCTACCCTAAATACTTACATCATTGTCCCAAAATTCAAAATGCTGACCCTACAGCAACTTCTTCCCATGCTGGGCAAGGAGTGTTGGCTGGTAACTCTAGATCTCAAGGAGGCATACCTGCACGTCCCCATTCGACCTATCTGCAGAAGATACCTCAGATTTCTTGCAGGATCAGAGCACTATCAATTCTCAGCATTGCCCTTTGGCTTATCTACTGCCCAGAGTATTCACAAAATGCCTGGCATCAGTAATCGCCCATTGCAGACTACAGGAATTCAAATTTATCCATACCTGGACGACTGTCTGATACAAGGGACAACAAAAGCAAGCTGACAACAGATTTACAAAGGGTCATTTACTTGCTTCAAGCACTGGGATACACAGTCAATTTACAAAAGTCAAGGCTGATACCATCCCAGACAAGGACTTTCCTGGGAGCGGAATTGGACACAGTAAGGCAAATGGCATTCCTAACTACAGAAAAACAAAAGAACTCCCTCTTTACTTCTTGGCACTAACAAATCTGAACAAGTTAACAGCAAGAAAGGTACTGCAGGCCTTGGGTTTCATGGCATCATGCATAATCTTGGTTCTATTTGCCAGACTACATATGAGAAAGCTTCAGTGGTACCTAAAGAATTTATGGTCCCAACACAGACACAGCCTAGAAGCGGAAATTCCACTAATACCATGCTTAAAACAGGAGTTCCTATGGTGGGCTCACGCATGCCAGTCAAACCCAGGCCTGCCCTTTCAAGAAAGGTCAAGCAAGCCAGACCATCACAACAGATGCTTCAGACCTGGGATGGGGGCACATATGCTGGACAAATGCGTGCAAGGATTGTGGACACAGGACCAACTTCACCTGCACATCAACCTAAAAGAAATGCTGGCAGTAAAACTGGCAATCCAAAGGTTCAGACCATTTCTCAAGGAAGGCCAGTTGATGATAAGGACAGACAACACCACAGTCATGTGGTACATCAACAAACAGGGAGGCACTCATTCCTACCCCTATGCAGAATGACTTTGGAGCTGTGGACCCTGGCACTCAGCTACAACATCCAGTTACAGGCAATATTTGTACCAGGAAAAGAAAACTCTCTAGCAGATATGTTAAGCAGGACTACATCGGATGTCCACGAATGGCAGCTACACCCGGACATCTTCAAGACCATCTTGAAGAAATGGGGAATGCCTCAGATAGATCTATTCGCATCACCTCTCAATCACCAGCTCAAAATACTCTGCACAAGGACATTCCACCCACTAGCATGGAAAGTGGACTCGCTCTCCTTCAGCTGGAAAGGACTAACAGCATATGCATTCCCACCTCTTCCCTTGATACACAAAGTATTACTAAAATCAAGGAGGAACGTCCAAGGATAATCCTGATAGCTCCAAACTGGCCAAGACAACATTGGTACCCACTGCTGAGGAGCATGTCTCGAACAATATGTGGCCAATACCCTGATGCCTTTGATGCTAACTCAGAACAACTACAGCACCATGCATCCAAACCTAAAACGTTGCAACTGACTGCATGGAACATCACATAGCAGCTGCTAATCCACAGCTTTCACAAAGAGTTAAAGACATTATTCTTGAAGCACGCAGACCTTCAACAAGAAGAAACTATGCTGGGAAATGGAAAAGGTTTGTCATTTGGAGCTCAGAAAGAGGTAAAGATGTATCAAACATAGATATGCCCAACATTCTGGAGTATCTGGCGAACTACTTCATTCAGGCCTGTCCTATTCCTCCATCAAGATTCATGCATCAGCTATTTCAGCAGAATACAGCTTTGATCCACCTGTTTTCCACACCCTTTGCTCAGGCAGTTCCTCAGAGGAATCAAGAATGTAAAACCTCCAAGGAAACCACCATTACCAGCCTGGGACTTGAACTTTGTGCTAGAAAAATTGACTCTATCACCTTTTGAACCAGCAGCAACAGCAGATCTGCAACACCTGTCATGGAAAACTGCTTTCCTACTGGCAATTACTTCAGCAAGGAGGGTTTCAGAACTACAGGCCTTAATGGCAGTGCAACCCTTTCTAATCTTCCACCAAGATAGAGTGTCCATGAGGACTAATCCTACATTTATGCCTAAGGTGGTATCCTGAGTGTCCTTAAACCAGGCAATCCACCTACCTACCTTCTTTCCCAACCCACAAAACAGAGGGGAAAGAATACTGCATACCTTGGATGTACATAGACAGCTACGCTACTACTTGGACAGAACAAAAATAGCAGAAAGACTGACCAACTTTTCGTAGCCTATGCAACAGGAAGGGAAGGAAAAGCTATTTCCAAACAGACAATCTCCAAATGGATAGGAAATTGCATACGATTCTGTTACTCCTTCCATGGAAAGCAAATTCCACAGAACATAAGACCTCATTCTACAAGGGCAACAGCCACTACCACAGCCTTCTTACGGTGGCTACCAAAGACATTATTGAGGCGGCTACTTGGACCTCCGTGCATACATTTGCCAAGCATTATAATTTACCTCTATATTCCAGATCCCGAGCAGGGTTTGCCACTGCTGTAATGCAAGGGATCCTAAACACACCATAATCTACCTTTATCCTCCTCCCCTAGTTGGCTATGGTATTCTACCCAGTTGTTATGACTGCAGATGCATCCATGAAGGACATAGTACAGTTTTGTACCTACCATAAATGTAGATGTCCGAATTGGATAGCATCTGCAGTCAGGATTACCCTTCCTCCTTCCCCTCTGTGGTACTCCTAGGGTGTTTACCCTTCTAATAGCTAGCTAGTGGGGGGACTTCTTTCATGGTGTATTTGTTTGTATTTATGTACATACATGCTTATTTTTGTGTTTACCTCTATCTTTTGGAAGCATTGGCATCTATCCAAAATTTTTTAGCCTTCTAGAGGGCTTCTGGCATCTGGGGCAAGAAACACTGAAGAAAATGGCGTCGGCTGATGCTTATATACCCGAAGACCAACAGAGATGACGTCGGGTGAAGTGCGACATCAGCGAGCGGACCCGGACTTTGGAATCCGGCCGACTGAAGGGCTGCCTGACGACAGGACAACCAGTTGTTATGACTGCAGATGCTATCCATTTCGGACATCTACATTTATGGTAGGTACAAAACTGTACTTTACTGTGCTTGTGGATACAGGCTCCTTGCTGTTTGTTGTGTAACCGAGCCTTTACCGTTGCACTGTGCCCCATTTCCGGATTTGATCCGTTGGTGCATTTGCTGGCGTTTGGATGCCTTTCGTTTATCAGGGGACGTGTTTTGCCGTTTAACATCAGTCGGCGGATTAAGGGCTGAATTTTGGCGTTCAAGGTGGCTTACGGTGTCGTGAGGATTTACGATTGGATCTATTTGTGTTCCATCTATTTTTGGACTAGTTTGTGGACATTTCTTGGACTATTGGTAGATACTATATTTTTTTATTTTAGCAGTCGCACATTCTAGTGCGACGCTTATATTGTGGGTTTTTTTTTTTTTGTTTTTGTTTTTGGGATATGCACTTCCGAATCACATACTGGTCTAAATTGTTTCATATTTTGTAAAAACATTCCATATTGTGCTTGTAATACTCACTTTACATATTATAACCCGTGAATGTTATTTGGCTATTAGATCCAATATTTATTGGATATTATCTCTTATGTAGGTTATATGTGTGGATTTTCCATCACCCATACAATTCTTACTCAGCAAGTTTTTGTCATAAGTTTTTGTTTTATCTTTTTTAGGTTTCATAGATTTATATGTTGAATTAGATTATAGAATACAGTGAAATTTACATCTTGTATAGTGGCTTGACCTGATTTCCTATGTATAAGGCTGCTACTAATCCTGTTATTTTTTAATGTAGTACACTTGTATAGGATGTATTAATATTTTTTTGGTTGGGTTACCATTTTTGTTCCCCACCAGACCTTATCTTATTGTTTATCTTTAGTATCTATGCAGATTTTCTACCTGTTGGGTGATAGCTGGAATAGTGACACCTTAGAAATTTATAGAATGGCACATTTATTATTTTGATCTTTTGGAAGCCATACTTAAACACCTTTTTTATATATTTTTTTGGATTTCATAATTTGAGTTGTGGGACCACTTTTGGTACAAATACGTAGCATGGTGACTATTTGTTTTTCATGTCACTGGGGCTGCTTATAGTATTTGTGTACTCCATTGATATGAATATTTTCTAGATATTCATATTGGATATATGGTCTTATGGAAATTTGTAATTTCTTATTACTTTTTTATACTTTTGAAATATTTGCCCTTATATTATATTGGGACATCATTTTGTCTTTGGTATGAGTTGTATATACAACATTCATAAACAGGGCTAATATACTGATAGGCAGTAGGGCGAACTTAAGTGTTCTTTTGTCGCTGGGGCTGCTTTTGTATCTGTTTATTGGTTTATGTGTTTTTATTTTTATTTCCAAGACCTATACACTATTGGTGGTCACATTATAGACTCAAACTTTTCTTTGTATTTTGTTTTTTTCTGATTTTTTTAAGAATAGATAATTATAGCGTGTTTATAGTGTTGGTATTCCACTTTGTGTGCCTTTCTTGGTGTTTATACATTTTTTTTAGCTATCTTTTCCTGAGGGTGCTTTGGTCTGTTGTTCATTTACTTATACCTTGTATATTATTCTTTAAGATCTGGTCTTGTTGGGTCAAATATGGCACTCTCACCTCTTATTCAGGGGTTATCTTCAGATTTGGATGATCTATCGGTTTTTGGTTTGGGGGTTCGCAGTTCCCAACATACAGTGGAAATCAGTGGGGTGGATTTGAGCACTGAATGTGAAATGTTTTTCAGTCGATTGAGTAAAAATATGAAAATTGTCCGAACTAATGTCTGGCACCTACGCCTTTTTAAGGCATATCAGCAGAAAAAGATCACCCCACGTGGTCTCAGGGTTAAGGTGCAACCCCTGGTATCGAATATTGATGATAAATTGATAGATGATTGGGGTCATATCCAACAATTAGCATCTTCAAAATTTGTGGATGCTTTGGCTGATTTTTATGAACGTAGGGTGCAAATAGGTGCTAAAGATCTAGAAGCCATTTGTTCGGAGTCTAACAAGTTTGAAACGTGATTTGTTTGCGTCACAAGTTAAAAAATTAACTGTGGATTTATCTAAGTTGGAAGCTGGTTTAAAGGAAAGAAAGCTCAAAACAATTTTCAGGGATGTAGGTGATTATGAGAGGGGGAAACCGTTTGATACTTCTAAAAATGTGTCCTTTAGATTACCTAAGGACAATTACAATAGCAACAAAAGGTTTTCTACCCCCAAAAGAAAAACACCGAAATCCATTCTAAAGAAAACTTTGGATTCTTCTAGCCTGACTTCTGGGGAAGATACTTCTTCCAATACAGAATATGAATCAGAGGGAAATCATCCCGATGCTTCACCCAATGCCAAAGGAGTAAATTTATTAAACCCTTTAGGTCCAGATTCAGACGAGGGGGGCGGAAACGCAAAAAAAGATCGGCCCAAACAGGATCTGGAGACCCTTTTGAAAATGATGATAGCACACTGACCAGTTATTGTAATGTTCACAATATTTCCTCTGTTGAGTTAACTAATACACAAATCAAGTTATTGAATAAAGGGTTAAATTATGTTCCTGGTTTTTTTGTTTCTGAATATTCTTTAGCCCAAGATGTGGCGAATTTTTGTCGTTTGCTTAATCTTAAATTGTTCTTTGCCGATCAAGATAGTGATAGATCTCAGGAATTTAGGTTTAAGAAATCCACCTTCAATGCACCTATGACTCATTTGGTAGGTGTTTTTCTAAAAAATGTGCTAAAAGATTTACATTGTAATCTTAGGGACTTCCCTATCTCATATAACAATTTGTCTAAGGATGAAATACGTAGTCTTGAGGAACTTGTTAATAATAAGAACTTGGTTGTTACTCAAGCGGACAAAGGAGGGGCAGTGGTGGTTTTGGATAGGGCCGCTTATGACCAGGAAGCTATGCGACAATTGGGTGATACAGAATATTACATGTATATGCCCTTGGATCCATCTTCTCATTTTCAACAGAAAATTGAACAATTTTTGACTAAAGCTATTGATGAGGGCATTATTACACAAACTATGAAGGAACAACTTATGGTTTCATCTCCCAGTCAACAATATTTCTATTTGTTGCCCAAGATACATAAACAGGCCACGAATCCACCTGGTCGACCCATTGTTTCTGGACATGGGTCCCTTACTGAACCATTAACGGAATACCTAACATATTATCTAAAACCACTACTTCCCCTTATTAGAGCGAGAATCCAAGACACTACTCAGTTCTTAGACATA
>NC_056748.1:800773580-800781533 GCF_019279795.1 Protopterus annectens
GTGGACATGGCTTTGTAAGTCAGGCAGAGATCGCCTCTTAGTAAGCGATATACCACTGAGTACAGCCGGAGTTTTTTCAGTCGGGCTCCATAGGACATATGTTTGAGGCCAATAATCCTCTTGGTGAGGTACTTTTGTGGTCTTTCCAGCTGTTGGAAGTGTCTTGTGAGGTACATCCCAAATAGGGCATTGTACTCTATGATTTATCTAATGAGTGATGAGTAGAGGGGCACTGTAACCTCTTTATTTCTAGATGCGAACCTTTTAGTAATTTGATGGGCCACATAGAAGGATAACTACTTTGGCAGTATGATTGTCAAAGGAGAGATTACTATCTATCTGGGTCCCCAGATCTCTTATTACCTCTTCTGTATTAAAGGGGCTGCCACCTATGTGGTAATTTGTGGGTGTTTTGTTTTTCCCAAATGGGATGATTGTGCATTTTTTGGCATTTAGCTTGAGGCCATGACTGACTCCAGGTGTCCATCTCAGTAAAGCCCTTTCGGAGGATGTCCATGTCAGCTGGACAGTCAATTATGGCTTCCTGTTTGCAGTCATCAGTGAACTTGGTTAGCCATAGTCCTCCTGTGTTTTCCTGTACATCTGACAAGTATATGCCGAACAGTAGGGACCCCAGGACAAAGCCTTGTGGGACACCACTTGTGACTGGTTTAGAGTCGGACCTGGAACCCGCTATTCTTACCGTGTGAGTTCTGTCTGTAAGCCAGTTGGCAACCCATCTCCTCAAGTCTAGAGACACTGCCTGGCTTTACTATCAAAAAAACAAAGAAACACAAAGCCTAACTAAGTACCAAGAACTGTGCAACCGCGCAAAAATTGCGTTAGGCTGGACAGAAAATCCTACTACACAACATTACAAACTTAATACCAACACAACCCACAAAAATTTTGGAAAAAGGTAAACCAGCTACTAAAATCCACCCAAAAGGCTACCCCCAAACCAACCACCCCTGACTCTAAAGTTCCCATCGAAACACAGTTCAACTCCCACTTTGTGAACTCAGTTCTATCCTTAGTTTCACAGGACAGTTCCTTCCTCACTACCCCCCCCCCCCCGATACAAATAACACTAATACACGCTTTACTCTCAAAACAGTTTCCTCCACTTCAATCAAAAGCATGCTCTCCAAACTAAAAACCTCATCAACAGCAGCCGACCTACTCCCCAGCTATTTCTTGAAACTCACAGCAGATGCTATTGCTATCCCAGTCTCCACTCTCATAAACAGATCAATTGTTGAAAACTATGTGCCCAAACTCTGGAAAATATCCTATGTTACACCCATACATAAAGGCAGGACTTCCACTGAACTTAATAACTACAGACCCATTGCTTTATTCTCCCCCCTTGCCAAAATCCTAGAAAAATGCATCCATACCCAGATGCTAAACTATCTCCTAGACAGCAACATCCTGTCACCTACTCAGCATGGTTTCCTACCTGCCCATAGTATCACTACAGCCATCCTCTGCTTCACAGACACATTAAACCGTCTCAGAAATGAAGGCCTACAAGTGTCAACTCTTTTTTTGGATATGTCCAAAGCATTTGACACTGTCTCACACCAAATCCTGCTAAACAAACTAAAGCAATATCATCTGTCAAATTCCACTCTTACCTGGTTCCAAAGCTATGTAACTGACAGGTACTAAGCTGTGAAATGGGAAAATTCTCTCTCTCCTCAGCTGCCCATAACTATAGGAGTCCCACAAGCTTCTATCTTAGGACCACTACTATTCACAGTCTTCACAAATGACCTCCATACCTCCACACAGCATGCATCTATAATTCAGTATGCAGATGACACTACCTTAATCTGTGCTGCACAAAACATTCCCACCCTCCTGCAAACAACTCAGCTAGCATTCTCTGACGTTGAAAACTACCTTACCAAAGCCCAACTTATCCTCAATCCAAAGAAAACTCAGCTTATGATTATAAAAAGTTCTAAGAAAAACACTAACAGTCAATTCACTATCTACTCCACAAATGCTACTCCAGTTGCTCCAGTGGCACAGGCTAAGCTATTGGGAATAACCATAGACTCCCACCTAAAATTTAATAGTCATCTCAACTTAACCATTAAAAAAGTATATGCCAAACTGGGGTCACTCTACTCTATCAAACCATTTCTTTCCAACAACACAAGATCAGCCATTGCTTGCTCCCAACTTCTGTCCACCCTACTCTATGCATCTCCCATTCTGACTAATCTCAACAAAACTGAACTAAGCAAAATGGAAGCCTGCTATAAAAGAATTGCCCGCTTTGCTGCAAATTGCTCTTATAGAACTCATCACTGTACTGCTTTGAGAAAGCTCCTCTGGCTTGAACTGCCCAACCTTCTAACTTGCAATCAGCTCTGCCTCTGTCATTCTATCTATTACTTCCCCAATAAGTGTCCTGCCCTCAAAAACCTAGTACATCACTCAGCCAAAAGGCCTCTTAGATCATCAAGCAAACTACTACTAGAAGTCACCAACAGCTACAGTAGCTTTGGAGATGCACTATATAGTAGTTCAGTGGCTAAAAAATGGAACGCTGTCCCTACTAGCATTCAAAACACATCATCCAAAGCCTCCTTTAAAGACCTCATCAGGCAACATCTCAAGCAAAGTTGGCAGTGCCATGATTGCTCCCCAGGCTAGTGAAAGCGGATAACATATACATAGTAAATCTAGAGTACTTGATAATAGTTTACAATCTTACAAACACTGGCTAATCTACAATGTATGTACTGTACCTGTGTACTATGTATGTATTCTACCTATGTTCCAAATTTCAGCTGTACACCACAAATCTATTAATTACCTTTATTTTTAAAATTAATATTTTTTTTGTTTCTTTCCACTTTAACTGTTTATGTGCCGCATACCACTATAAAAACATGTCTCTTGTAATTTGTGTATATACTGGTCATGTCTAAATAACTAAATTTGTCTGTAATTTTTCTTTGTGGAGCTTTTCTCCCCAGCCCTCTGTTGAAAAAGGGCCTTTTTGGCTCAGTCAGACACCCCCGGTTAACAAATGTAAAATAAAAATAAATAAAAATAAAAAAATCACATGACGTAGGGGTTTATGTTCAGGCTGGTGAGTTTTTCTGTAATACCCGAGTGGGGAATGGTGTTGAAAGCCTTGGCGAGGTCAAGGTAGGCTGTGTGAACTACCTTTCCCTCATCTCTGGCCTTGGTGACTGTCTCGAAGAAGTCATCCAGGTTTAATAGGCATGATCTGCCCTTAACAAAGCCGAACTGGGTCGGGTCAAGTGTTTGGAGGTTCCCAATGTCTTTGTTAATGAGTTCCATGATGATGCGCTCCATAGCCTTGCAGACCAGGCTAGTCAGGCTTATGGGGTGATAGTTACCAGAATCAGTTGTGGCCCCTCCTTTGTGGAGAGGAATAACCATTGCTGTGCACCATTCTGTGGGCACGTAGCCTGTGGAGAGGATGAGGTTTAACAAGTTTGTTTAGGTGGGGGGTTAGTTTGTTCTGTAGTTCATGCAAGACGCAGCCTGGGACACCATCTGGTCCCGTTGACGCTGTGCTTTTGGCATTTGAAAGGGCTGTTTTCACCTGTGCTTGTGTGATTTTTGGGACACTACACTTTTCTGGTATTGTTGTGGGCCCTTTTGGAAGTAAGAGGGGGGGGGGTGACGTTTGCACTGAATCTATCTGCCAGGATGTTGGCAATATCAGTAGGTTTAGTATATTTTGTGCTGTTTTGCAGTAGTTCAGTGCATATCTGCTAGTTGCCACTTAGATTCTTAACATAGCTAAAGAAGGCTTTGTGTTTGTCTTATGAATCCTTGGCTATTTTTCTTACGAAGTTAGCCTTGGATGATTTTATGAGGGACCTTAGTTTCTTACTGATACTGATCAGGGATGTCTTTCCTTTTTGGGATTTGCTTTTTTTCTTAACTAGTTTCCTCATCGAATTGTATAGCCTGTTTATTGCAGGGGTCCACCAAACTAGTTTCCTTCTTTTTGAGGAGTGAGTCTTGGTTTTGCTAGGGATGGCACGATCCATGCATCCTTGTAGGGGCTCATAGAGTGCATTTGTAAAGGTTTCTGCATCTTGGGCAGTGTTATCCTTTAGCTTTGGGGCTGTGAAACTTACCAACCCTGTCTTAAGTAAGGTGAAGTTTGCTTTAGAAAAGATGTTCATCGTGCATACAGCTGCAGTCATAACAGATGGGTTTTCCTGCCATCATATATATATGTGTGTGTGTGTGTGTGTGTGTGTGTGTGTGTGTGTGTGTGTGTGTATATATATATATATATATATATATCTATATATATAGATATAGATATATATAGATATATACATACATTTTATATGTATATATACATACATTTTGTGTATGTGTGTGTGTGTATATATATATATATATATATATATATATATATATATATACATATATACATATACAAGTACATACATTATATAATATATATATAACTTCTTCGAGGCAGTCACCAAAGCCGTGGATGAGGGTAAGGTGGTTCACACAGCCTACCTTGACCTCGCCAAGGCTTTCAACACCATCCCCCATTCTGGAATTATAGCTAAACTCACTAAACTAGGTATAAATCCCAGTGTCACAAGATGGGTTGCCAACTGGCTCACTGACAGAACCCACACTGTAAAAGTTGCAGACTCCAAATCTGACCTCAAACCAGTGACAGGTGGAGTGCCACAGGGTTCCGTTCTGGGACCTCTCCTGTTTGGTATCTGCTTCTCTGAAGTACAGGTTAACACAGAACGCCTCTGGCTAAGTAAGTTCGCAGATGACTGCAAACTAGGAGCCATAGTCAAGTCCCCAAATGATATGGACATCCTACAGAAGGGCCTCACTGAGACAGATGCCTGGTGTCAGAGCCATGGCCTCAAGCTCAATGCCAAAAACTGCAGTGTCATCCCCTTTGGTAAAAACTCTGTACCCATGAATTACCACATAGGCAGCAATCTACTTAACACTGAATGTGTGATGAGACCTTGGGACCCAGGTGGGCAGTAGTCTCTCCTTTGATAGTCACATCGCCACAGTAGTCAGGAAGTCCTTCTGTGTGGCACACTTCATCATAAAAGGGTTCTCATCCAGGAAAAAAGAGGTCATTGTTCCCCTCTACTCGTCACTCATTAGACCAATTATAGAGTACAACGCCCCTTTTGGAATGTACCTCACAAGACATCTGCAGCAGCTGGAAAGGCCACAGAAGTACCTCACAAAGAAGATTACTGGCCTCAAACAAATGCGCTACACTGACCGCCTCAAAAACCTCCAGCTTTACTCTGTAGCATATCGCCTACTCTGAGGTGATCTCTGCCTAGCATATAAAGCTATGTCATACCCAGAGCTGTTGGACATGCTACACCTAAAGAAATCCCAATCCCTCCAAGTTACACACTCGAGGGACCTAAACCTTGTCACCACAATAAACAGGACACTCTGGAGGGATAGATTCCTGTCCCAGAGACTTCCTATACTCTGGAACAAGCTACTGATCTATGTCGAGCAAAGTTCTTCATTAGCACTCTTCAAGAAAAATCTTGATGAGTGGATGGGAAGTAGGAAATGCACCTTGGGGATCACTTCTGTGTCTCTGCTGGACAGTGGCACAGGAAAATAACTTTTTTGGTTGGCGTAAACTATGGTACCTTGCTGGCTAGGCGTATGTAGGCCCTTGGGCCGATAGCCTTGTATCTACCTATGAACCTATATATATATAGGTGTACTTTACATGGTCAACTTTTCAGAAAGTCGACTTTCATATGGCCGAGACCATATGATCGACTTTCGAAAAGCCGACCATGTAAAAGAAACAGAAAATGCACAACAAACACTCACCCCCCCCCGTAACTTAAATATACCAACTCCGAGATCGTGCTATAGTGCAGAAGGAAATTTTCCCATTCCGCACTGTATGAAGACAGCAGTTCCCCATGGTCAGCTTTTCGAAAGTCGATCATATGGTCTAGGACATATGAAAGCAGACTTTCTGAAAAGTCGACCATATGAAGGGGACCGATATATATATATATATAGATATATATATATATAGATATATATATAGATATATAGATATATATATATATAGATATATATATAGATATATAGATATAGATATAGATATAGATATAGATATATATATATATATATATATATATATATATATATATATATATATACACACACACACACAGACACACACACACACACACACACACACACACACACACACACACATGGATCTACTGCTTTTGGTCGAATTACAATTACATTTGGTCGAAAATGATTTCAGCCAGCCCACTTCACCGAAAGTGCATTTCACTTAAAACCCATTTGGTCGAAAATGGAATATCTCCCCTGACTCACTGCATTGCGACGCTGGAGTGAGAATATTAAGTTAGCGGGGTATGGGGGGCACAGCCCTCCACTTTATTGTAGTGTATTCACTGTTATATATTTTTGTATCCATTAAAAATACATTGAAACATATAATGTCAGTAAAAATTAGTTGCAAAATGTTGGGAGGCTACGCCCCCCACACCCCCCAATGTGGGGGTCTGTGCTCCCCTAACTTTATATTCTCACTCCTGGGTCACACTGCAGTGGGGCAGGGGCTATATTCCATTTTCAACCAAATGAAATTTGGCCAAATGTTCTTTCAATCAAATGTGCTTTCAGTGAAGTGGGCTGCCTGAAATCATTTTCGACCAAATGTAATTCAACCAAAAGCAGTAGACCCATATACATATACATGCATACATACATTATATATGTTTATATGTTTTAAACTCTACATTTACATTTTTCGTTATTAAAGTGAAATTTGTTTGGCTTTAAGTTCTTTGGGCTGATATGTATTTTTTACTTATGTGCTTTATACATTGTTACTTGGCTGAGAAGAGGGTAGCATACCTTTGAGGCTGCCTCAGTTGACTCCAGAAAAAGAGAAATTAATTAGCTGTATAAGTGCAGATAGGTAACTAGAAGCCTGTTGCTTTCTCTAGAGTTCTGGCAGTAAAAAAAAAAAAAAAAAAAAAAAAGCTGTGGAGATAGGACAGTTATGCCAGCCTTCCCTGGGATGTGGTTGTAAGTTTGTTTGAAAATAATACTTCAGTGTTTACAGCAGTTACTATAGAGAAAGGGTACCCTGGAAGACCATGGTTCACAAAGAGACAGAGGGTGGTGAGGCTCTAAGTGAGTGGTGTGTAGTTTAATTTGAGTCTGAAGGTTGAAAGCCCATACCCAGGAAAGCAATGCATATTCACTTTATGCTGTTGGATCCAGCTTTTATTTTGTGAATTAATCATTGAAGCAGACTTGTTTGCACATTCTTGTTATTACTTCACCATTTGGGAAGACAGTGGTACCACCTCATTCTTCGCATTGGATGTTGATGCTGCCATCTGTCCTCCATATTTGGTGACAGAGGTACTTCACAAAGACACTAAGTAAAGGACTTAAGAGTTTCCAAACTTTCTTGATAATGTGTAGTCTCCATTAAATGCTGTCTTAACTGCGCCTGCACAAAGCCTTCTTATTGCTTGCAGCCCTGCATGCTGAAAGGTCCTGTCACAGCCCTGCGCACTGAAAGATCCTGGCATGGCCCTGCGCACTGAAAGATCCTGGCATGGCCCTGCGCACTGAAAGATCCTGGCATGGCCCTGCGCACTGAAAGATCCTGGCATGGCCCTGCGCACTGAAAGATCCTCTCTCAGCCCTGCGCCTTGAAAGATCCTCTCTCAGCCCTGCGCCCTGAAAGATCCTCTCTCAGCCCTGCGCCCTGAAAGATCCTCTCGCAGCCCTGCGCCCTGAAAGATCCTCTCGCAGCCCTGCGCCCTGAAAGATCATCTCGCAGCCCTGCGCCCTGAAAGATCCTGTCACAGCCCTGCGCCCTGAAAGATCCTGTCACATTAATGCTCA
>NC_056748.1:800782033-800797033 GCF_019279795.1 Protopterus annectens
CGACTGCTTGATACAAGCGGACAACAAGATCAAGTTAACAAAAGATTTGGAAAAGGTTATTCACCTACTGCAAGCCCTGGGATACACAGTCAACATAAAAAAGTCAAGGCTGGTACCATCCCAAAGGATAACATTCTTGGGTGCAGAACTGGACACGTCAAATCAAATGGCATTTCTCACAGCAGAAAAGCAAAAGCAACTACCACTCTATTTCATGGCATTATCAACGCAGAACCAGCTTACAGCAAGAAAAGTCCTGCAAGCCCTGGGTTACATGGCATCCTGCATAATATTGATTCCACATGCCAGACTACATATGAGGAAGTTGCAATGGTACCTAAGGAATTTATGGTCTCAGCACAAGCACAGCCTAGAAACCCAAATTCCAATAATTCCATGCCTGAAGCAAGAATTCATGTGGTGGGCTCAGGCCTGTCAGTTGAACAGAGGGCTGCCTTTCCACAAGCCTCACCCAAGCCAGACTATCACCACGGACGCCTCAGACCTCGGATGAGGGGCACACATGGTGGACAAGTGCGTACAAGGCCTATGGACACAAGACCAGCTGAATCTACACATAAATCAAAAGGAGATGCTGGCAGTGAAGCAGGCAATTCAGACATTCAGACCGTTTCTTCAACAAGGTCATTTGCTGATAAGGACGGACAACACCACAGTCATGTGGTATATCAACAAACAGGGAGGCACACACTCATATCCTCTATGCCGGATGGCAATGGACCTGTGGAATGTGGCCCTGAACCTCAACATTCAGCTCCAGGCCATATTTGTGCCAGGAAAAGAAAATATACTAGCAGACACCTTAAGCAGAACTACCACGGATGCCCACGAATGGATGCTGCATCCAAACATCTTCAAATCTATAACACAGAAATGGGGGCTACCAGAAATAGACCTGTTCGCATCTCCACACAACCACCAATTGAGGAAATTCTGCACAAGGACATACCACCCTCTTGCTTGGAAGGTGGACTCTCTATCCTTCAGTTGGGAAAACCTGACAGCATATGCATTCCCACCTCTTCCTTTGATGCACAAAGTGTTACTGAAGATCAAAGAAGATCACCCAAGGATCATCCTGATAGCTCCAGACTGGCCGAGGCAGCATTGGTACCCGCTACTGAGGAGTATGTCTCGGGCACACGCATGGCCTCTGCCTCTAGTTCCTTTACTGCTAACACAGAACAACTTCAAGATCCTACATCCAAACTTGAAAACTCTGCAGCTAGCTGCTTGGAATATTACATAAAACAAAATAACCCAGTTTTATCTCAGAGGGTTAAAGATATTATCCTGGAGGCTCGCAGACCCTCCACAAGGAAAACTTATTCAGCCAAATGGAAAAGATACCTCATTTGGAGTACAGCAAAAGGAGAAGATGTATCATTAGCAAACATAGCTAACATCATGGAATATTTAGCAGAACTTTTCCACAATGGCCTGTCTTACTCCTCCATTAAGATTCATGCATCAGCAATTTCAGCAGAATACAACATGGATCCTCCAGTCTTCTCTCATCCTCTACTCAGGCAGTTTCTGAGAGGAATTAAAAATGTAAAGCCTCCAAGGAAGCCACCTTTGCCTACATGGGATCTTAACTTTGTGCTGGAGAAGTTAACACTTCCCCCTTTTGAACCAGCAGCAACAGCAGAATTACAGTTCTTATCTTGGAAAACTGCTTTCCTGCTTGCAATCACTTCAGCAAGAAGGGTTTCTGAATTACAGGCTTTAATGGCAGTACAGCCCTTCCTTATCTTCCATCAGGATAGAGTGTCCTTGAGAACTAATCCTACTTTTATGCCAAAGGTGGTCTCCAGGGTATCATTGAACCAAGCAATCCACCTACCAACATTCTTCCCCAACCCACAGAACAGGGGGGAAAGACTGCTACATACCTTGGATGTGCACAGGCAATTGCGCTACTATCTGGACAGAACCAAGAACAATAGAAAAACTGACCAGCTTCTGGTAGCATATGCAACAGGATTGGAAGGAAAAGCAATTTCAAAACAGACAATCTCAAAATGGATAGGAAATTGCATTAGATTTTGTTACTCTTTTCATGGAAAGACAACTCCAGAAAACATCAGACCTCACTCCACAAGGGCTACAGCCACTACTACAGCTTTCTTATGAGGAGTGGCTACCAAAGACATTTTAGAGGCTGCTACTTGGAGCTCCGTGCATACATTTGCCAAGCATTATAATCTACCTTTATATTCCAGATCCCGAGCAGGTTTTGCAACTGCTGTTTTGCAAGGGATCTTAGCTACACCATAATCATATTAGTGCCTCCTCCCCCAGTTTGGCTATGGTATTCTACCCATTTGTTAGGACTGCAGATGCATCCTTGAAGGACATAGTACAGTTTTGTACCTACCATAAATGTAGATGTCTGAGAGGAATGCATCTGCAGTCAGGATTACCCACCCTCCTTCCCCTCTGTGGTACTCCTAGGGTAATTGCCCAACTTAAGCTAGCTGGGGGAATCTATTATGGTGTATTTGTTTGTATATATGTATATACTTGTTTATTTGTGTTGCTCTCAACTGTTTGGAATCATTTGCATTTATCCAAATTTAGCCTTCCTAGAGGGCACCTGGCATCTGGGGCAAGAAACACTGAGGAAAATGGCGTCGGCTGATGCCTTTATACCCAATTGACAGCCGCTATGACGTCGGGTGAAGTGCGACATCAGCCGAGGCCAGACCCAGACTTTGGAATCCGGCCGACCGAAGGGCTGCCTGAGGCAGGACAACCCATTTGTTAGGACTGCAGATGCATACCTCTCGGACATCTACATTTATGGTAGGTACAAAACTGTACTTTTTGACTTCGCATGGCATTACTTTGGTAGGAAATTTAATTATATCATGCAGTCAGAGCAGCCGACGACCGCCATACATAAAAAACGCAAGGATAAGGACAGGCAGCCTAGGAACAAGCCAGACTCCGAGGCCTCAGCTGGGCCTGTCGCCGGTTCTCCGGTTTTCAGTGAGGCGCTTACACAGCCTCTGACGACCGCAGAACTGGAACCCCAGACAGCTGCGGATTCCCAAGCGGAGCCTACTAGGCCGACGCAGCCATCTTCCGACACCAGAGCAGAAGTAGACACCGGTGCAGTGGAAACACCTTCGGTTGCAGAAGGTGTCTTCAGACCGACTACACTCACCATTAAATCTTATGCTAAGCTTAA
Organism: Protopterus annectens; assembly: GCF_019279795.1. Classification (NCBI taxonomy): domain Eukaryota; kingdom Metazoa; phylum Chordata; order Ceratodontiformes; family Protopteridae; genus Protopterus; species Protopterus annectens. The sequence continues at coordinate 800,785,251 of NC_056748.1, forward strand.
AATTCCTTTAAAACCTAAGAAAACTGTAGATCAGTCTACAGTTCAAGGCCCCATGCCAAAAAACAGATGCTTAAGATGGCTGAAGATTTGATTACCTTTATCAGGGGTTCCCATCCCCCTCCTGATAATAGACCAAGACAAGAGGAAGATTATGCATCCTTTGACCAGGTTTCACTCTCCTCAGATTCTTCTGAGGAACAGGATTACACTTTTCCACCTTATGAAGACTCTGATGCTGAAGACTCTATTCCCTCAGCATCTCCCCCTGAAGACTACTCCTTTGGGGAAACTTTACATACCATAAGGGAACATTTCCACTGAGAAGGCCAGGATTACTCAGATTCTAAGAAAAGGCTCAGAGAGTTCCTTTTACTACCCCAGCACAGACCTCTTGCTATCCCTCCTGTTTTAGATATTGTGGATGATGTTTACTTAGTGTCTAGTTTAAATCCAGACTCTCTACCTCCTGCTCCAGCCAAACCAGACAGATACTACAGAGTACCTGACTCTCACAAATTCCTTTATAAAAGCTCTGTAGCTGACCCAGAAACAATTTCCCAGGGTCCTAAGGGAGCTAAAGCTTCTATGGCTAAAAATCCTGTGCCCTCTGTAAAGGATTCCAGAGACCTAGATAGATGGGGAAAGAAAATATACACCTCAGCAACTCTGGCTATGAGAGCATTAAATTGCCAGTTTCACATGTTGAAATATCAGTAATTCCTAATGTCTCAGTTAAAAAAAAAAATGAGCACACATTCAGAACAGTCAGAATTCAAGGAAATGCAGGATCTGTTGCATGCAGCTGAACAGGTGGGCAAACATACTTTACAATGCGGATTTGATTCATTGGAAGCTTCCTGTAGAGCAGCTGTTACTGGCTGTGTCATACGTAGACATGCTTGGTTAAAAGAACAAACCCTTCCTGACCATGTTAAAGCAAAATTATTCAGTGCACCAGTGCAGCAGGATGTATTATTTGGTGTCAAAGCAGAAGAGGTTTTAAAGAAAATGGAGGATAAGGCAAAGTCTACGCAAACGGTCAAGGATTTTTTTGCAGGTACAACCCCCTCGTTTCAGCAGAAATTGGCCAACAAAAAATTGGTCCTTTCCAGCTTCTGACAGATCACAGAGGGGCAAATACAGACGCCCAAGGGGCAGAGGTCAGTCACAGGGCCCTTACAAACCTCACCGATGAGGTCCAGTTACCCAGAAAGGAGGAGAAGACAAGGCCCCAAGCTAGCAGAAGACAAACACAATGACTCTATCCTCAAACTGCCAAGCAAATCTCTCCTGACAACTCCCTTTAGAGGAAAACTAGCATTTTTTGCAGACAACTGGCACATCATCACAAAAGACAAATGGGTTCTAAACACCGTCTCTCAAGGATACAGATTCCACTTTCATACCTTACCAAGGATCAAAGGAATGCCAAACCTGCCACCAAATCAATGGGCAGAGGCACAAAAACAAATTACAGCTCTCATGGACATGAGACCCATTCAATAGGTACCTACACAGGAGCAAGGACAAGGATTTTACTCAAGACTCTTCCTAGTCCCAAGAAAGGACAAAGCATGGAGACCCATTCTGGATCTTTAAATTCTGAACACCTATCTGCAAGTACCAAAATTCAAGATGCTAACACTACAGCAGCTTCTCCCCATGCTGGGCAAGAATGCTTGGCTAGTCACTTTGGACTTCAAGGAGGCATACCTGCATGTCCGTATCAGACAAAATTGCAGAAGATACCTCCGCTTCATTGCAGGTTCAATGTATTATCAATTCTCTGCACTGCCCTTTGGCTTATCTACTGTGCCCAGGGTCTTAAAATGCCTGGCACCAGTAATTGCATACTGCATACAAAGAGGAATTCAAATATACCCATACCTGGACGACTGCCTTATTCAAGCAGAAAGCAAGGACATTCTTTTAAAGCATCTGGCATTTGTCAAACACCTTCTAAGTTGCCTAGGGTACACAGTAAACGAAAAGAAATCAAAACTTGTGCCCTCACAAAACATAATATTCCTGGGTGCCAGCTTGAATACAACGGCCCAGATGGCTTATCTCACGCTAGACAAGCAACGACAGCTGATTCCGTATTTCAAAATAATGGCAACAAAGACCCAACTCCCTGCAAGAAAAATTCTGCAGGCCTTGGGATTCATGGCATCTTGCATACTACTAATACCATTTGCAAAACTGCATATGAGGAAATTACAATGGTACCTGAAAAGTGTATGGACTCGGCACAGCCACAGCTTGGAAACGATGATACCACTCATTCCCTGCCTTCAAAAGTAGTTTCTATGGTGGGCTCAGGAATGTCACCTCAACAAGGGTCAGCCTTTCACCTTACCCACAGCCAGGCAAACTATGACAACAGATGCATCGGACTATGCCTGGGGAGCACACATGGCAGGGCAGTGCATTCAGGGCAAATGGACTACAGATCAGAGGCATCTGCATATCAATCAAAAAGAAATGTTAGCAGTACAGAATGCCCTAACAGCTTTCAAGGACCTTCTACACCCAGGACATCTAATGATAAAGACGGACAATACCACAGTGATGTGGTACATAAACGAGCAAGGGGGCACACATTCCTACCCTCTATGCAGGCAAGCAATGACCTTGTGGAACAGTGCACTCTTACCAGGTTCAATTACAAGCACAATTCCTGCCAGGAAAGAAAAACACATTGGCAGACGACCTAAGCAGAAACATCATGGATCCACACGAATGGAAACTAGATTCACAAGTATATGCAATGATGGCTCAAAAATGGGGACGCCCAGACATAGATCTGTTTGCAAGCCCCCACAACCACCAACTTCAAAAATGTTGCACAAGGACCTTCCATCCACTAGCTTGGAAAGTGGACGCCCTCTCATTCAGTTGGAAAACATTAACAGTGTATGCCTTCCCTCCACTGCCTCTTCTTGCAAAGGTACTGCTGAAAGTCAGATTAGAGAGGCTACAAATGATGCTCATTGCACCAGACTGGCCATGCCAGCATTGGTATCCAGTTTTAAGGAACATGGCCCATGGCCCACCATGGATTTTGCCACAAATTCCTCACCTAGCGAGACAATCAGATTCTACACAGCCAGCTCAAGACTTTAAACCTGGCTGCATGGCAAATTACCTAAACAACCAGCCAACACCTTTAGCCAAAGCTGTTATGGATGTCATTCTGGAGGCCAGGAGGCCCAGCACCAGGAAAACCTATTCAGACAAATGGAAAAGATTTTGCGCCTGGAACCAGGCTAAAGGCCAAAATCCCCTTGATCCAAACATCCCTCAGATTCTACAATATTTAACTGAGATGTTACACAAAGGACTTTCCTTTTCATCTGTTAAGATCCACGCCTCAGCAATTTCAGCACGGATCCTCCTTTATTCTCACATCCACTCCTAAGACAGTACCTCAGAGGGGCTAAGAACTTAAGACCGCCAAGGAGAGCTCCAACACCTACTTGGGATCTCAACTTTGTTCTGGAAAAGCTTACACTGCCGCCCTTCGAACCAGCTTTTGCAGCTGATTTAAAATTTCTTTCATGGAAAACTGCCCTGCTACTAGCAATAACCTCAGCTAGAAGAGTCTCAGAGCTACAGGCACTAATGGCAGTGGAACCTTTCCTCATTTTTCATCAAGACAGAGTCTCTCTCTATGAACTAACCCTTCCTTTATGCCAAAGGTGGTATCCAATGTGGCCCTAAACCAAACCATTCTCTACCACTCTATCCTATGCTACCTCTGTGGTATATTTGCTTGTGCCTAAGGGTTTTGTTTTATTTTTATATAGCTATATGTATGTATATATATATATATATATATATATATATATTTTTTTTTGCTTACCTATTGGGGGCACCTGACATCTGGGGCAAGAAAAACTGAAGAAAATGGCGTCAGATGCCTCTTGTATACCCCTGACACACTGACGTCAGTGAAGAAGCGACAGCAACCGACACCGGACCAAAACTCTGGAATTTGGGCCGAGTGCGGGACCGCCTGACGGCAGGATAACCCTAGTGTGATGACTGCAGCAGGGTGAACACTCTAACATCTACATTTATGGTAGGTACAAAACTGTACTTTCCTTCTATCAAGGATAAATGAAGATTGATAACATCAGATTAAGAAGTTAAATACTTACCATAATGTTCCATCTGTATTTTCGATCTTCATTTATTCTTAACACCCTGCCCTCCTTCCCCCATCTTCAGACTCCTTGGAGGAACCGATACTAGTCCTGGTTATCTGTTATTTCATAAATGATCTTTGACATAGCCTTTTCAGTTGTTATAAGACTATTTTTCCTGTCTTCCTTTATAGCTGCAAACTCGGTCTCAGGTAATCTAGAGAGGGGTATTCTGGGTAGGGACCTATCACAAGAGTTTTCAATTATTGCGAGCTGTTATAAAGACTGAGCCAGTTCTGAGTCGGAACTAAGTCCCATACATCAAGGATAAATGAAGATCGACAACACGGATGGAACATTATGGTAACTACATAGCTTTTTTAACCTTCCAGTTAGGAACCTTTGCTCCAAGTCAAGAGCTCTACCCACAGACATTACTTAACCTAAAATGAAGTTTATCCACGCCAAAATGCATACTACAATGCTATACTGCTTGCTGTCTGTTCTTATCACTGTTCCCCTCCCAGATGAAAAAAAAAAAAAAAGCTTGTATGCTTTCAGACATTTCTTAGCCCTAAGAAAAAAATGCACTGGCTATCTTTAAATAAAACTAAATTCAATGTTGTTCTATGAAATGCATTAAAAGTATTAAGGCTGTTGTCTCTCATTAATTTCAAAACTTTATTTTTTCACTGAACTATTTGCCATGACATTTAAATGTTGCACTTCCTCAGCAAACAATGTTCAGAACTCTCAAGATTAATTGGTTACACCTGCAGACAGCTTGTGTCCATGTAAAAGTATTCAGCAGTGAACCTTTATAATTTTCACTAAGAACAGAATGTACAGATGCCTTCAGCAGCAGACTTTTTATTTCTCAAAAATTTTATTTTTCAAATACATTTGAATGAATTCCATAATAATTATACATAACATCTGAAATAACTGTGTACACTGTTTACATTAGCCTGATACTCTAACAGATCTTAATGTATACAGTTACTTTAAAAGTATGTTCAATCCATTTTCAGAGTATCTGATCAATTATTGTATAGTGTCAATCAACAATAAGACTTCTCCCCAAGAGTTGCTGATAAATGGTTTTGGATAAATTCTTAGTTCTTTAATTTTAATTTCCAATAATGCTGTGGTCTTCAGTAGGCTGTAGAAGTCTTTCAAAGTTGGTATTGTGTTTGTATTCCATCTTATTTGTTATACACTTCCTTTATAATCCATACTTAGATATATGTTTTACCTATTCAAAGGAGGACCTTTGTCCACATTTAATAATACAAGAGCTTTAGTTAACTAAAATGGTTCATTAAATAAAGGTTGTAGAAAGTTATTAATACCATTCCAAAATGGCTAAATTTTAACACAAAAGAAATGTGGTTCCAATCTGCATTGTGTACTTGCTCACATTTCCAACATATTCCTTTTATGGAAGAACTAATTTTATTGATTCTATCTGAGGTTAAGAATGCTATGTGCAAGCATTTCCAGTTAAAAAACTCCCAGTGTTGTGTAAAGGATGTATATTTTATTGATAAAAAGATATTTGTTTTAATATCTTCAGTTAACTGTATTGTGTCCTTTTGTTATATATTTCCAGTATGAGGTTTTGGGTGTTTGAGTTTATCAATATTTTGTAAAATTTTGAAATACTGTTTCCATGTCAAAGTCATTATATATGATTTCATATATGAATTTTGTAAATTTAGGTATTTCTTTAAATGAAGAATTATTAATTATTCTACTTAAATCTTACGAATATGACAGAACACTGTAAAGTTAGCCAAATTTGTATGTTGTTTTTATTACTTGCATATCTAAAACTTGTAGTTCTTTGATACATTGGAGCCAACAAATAAATCCTTTCTGTTCCCAAGAATTAATAATTTCTCTATATATTTTATGTGGAAAGTTCTTTGTGACTATAAGTGGTGCTAAAAGATCACACCAGATTTTTAAATCTATATTTGCATTAATAATTTTGCTAAATGAGTCAATGTAATAATTAATCATACAAGTTTTAGTGGGTTAGTTATATTATATTGCATGCTAATACATACATTGTGCCATGGCAAATTGTTTTTATCTGTTATTTGAAAATTATTTTGTAAATCAAATTCATTTATTGATATTACAGTTAGTAATTCTTTCCAATTTGTAGAGTAATTTGGACTTATCCAATCTGAGGTTGTTTTAGATATTGATACTTTTTTATATGTTTCTGTATCAGGAAAGTTTAATCCTCCCTGTTTCCATGGTCTTATATGATGTATTAAAGCTGTTCTGTTTCTTTTGGGAAACCATAAAATTTTTATTAGACATTAATTTATTTCTTTAAGTATATTCCTTTCTGGTGACAGTTGTATTGCCAAGGCTATATATAGGATCATGGGCAGTAAATCCATTTTTATTAACTGTACTCTGTCTTCAAATGTTAGTATTATTTTGTTCCATTTTTCCTCAGAGATTTTAATTGTATTGATATTATTTAGTCTTTTGAGACTAATTCATTGTTATCCTTGCATAACTCAATTCCTAGATATTTTACGGTAGATTCTTGTTTCCCTGTGATGTGATACCCCTTAGTCTGCAGTTTCTTTTTTATTTAAAAATAAAAAATGTTATTTACTGAAATGGAGCCCTGAAGCCATGTGAAATTTGTCAATTAATATATCTAATTCTTTTAATGTCTCTTTTGTATTAGATAATGTTAGTAATATGTCATCAGCAAATAGCATTACTTTAGAATTGTATTGTTCATAAACATTTATTCCTTTGATTTTTATATTGTTAAGAATTGAATCTATCAATATTTCAATAGCCAGAGCAAACAGAGTCGGTGACATGGGACATCCTTGTTTAGTGCCTTTTGTTATATGTATAGATTCAGAGGTAAAAGGACCTAACTTGACATATGCTAAAATATTTGTATGTATGTATATGTATGTATATATATATATATATATATATATATATATATATATATATATATATATACACACACACACACACACACACACACACACACACACACACACACACACAAATAATTTAGGAGATGAGTAAATGATGCAGGAAATTCATATGTCATTAGGATTTTGAATAAATAGTCCCAATTTTGGAAATCAAAGGCTTTCTCTTTATCGAAGCCAGTTAAGTGTGTTTATTTTCTTTATTAACATAATCTATAAGAGAAATTATCATTTTAATATTGTCATGTATGTATCTATGATATTATAAATCCAGTTTGATCATTATTTATTGTTTTGTGTAGTGATATTTTCATTCTGTTAGCTAATATTGTCATAAATATCTTATGGTCATTATTTAGTAATGATATAGGTCTATATTAGGTATAGAGGTTTGGGGATTTGTTTTCCTTTAGGATTGGTGTGATTAAGGAATGTCTCCAGGAAGGTGGTATTAAAGATTGTGACTGATTTTATAATAGAGTTTTATGGAAGAGGGATAGTATCTTTGAAGGCAAATGTTTATATATTTCCATAATTATGCCATCTATACCTTGAGCTTTATTATTTTACTCTCTTTTATTGCATCTGTAATTTCTTTGTAGGATATGGGTGCTTGGAGACCTATTTTTAATTTTTCTGGTATTCTTTTATATTAGAACATTTTTCATCTAGATTTAATTGATCGATATGTATATTTTCTTTCTGGAAATGTTCCATATAGTGATTTCTATAGGCATCAAGAATGTCACCTATATCAGAGACATTTTTCCCTTTCTTTTCATGGAAGATATTTTTAATGTTATTCGCTTTTGATTGCGTTTCGATTCTTGTGGATAAATTATGTAGATGTTTGGGAGAAGTGGCCAAGGTGTTCATTTTTAGTTTTTCTAAAGCTAAACTAGTAGTATGTGTTCGAATTTTGTTGTATTTATTGTTTAATACTTCTACTTTCGCCTCCAAATTATTTTCATTTTTTTTCAGCTTTTACTGACCAAAGTTTGGATTGTAGATCTAATAATTCAGAATCCCATTCTCTGATTTTTTTTATACCAAGTTAGGATTTTGCCATATATGTAAGCTTTTAATGAGTCCCATATCATTATTTTATTGATCTCTGTGGTGTAATTAATATCTAAGAAGAACTGTGTAATTCAGATAATAACCAGAGTTTGAACTCTTTAATTTTAGTTATATATGCTGGAATTCTGGAGTTAAAGATTAATGGTTTGTACCCATTTTGAAGTTTTTGTATCAATGAGTTGTGGTCTGAAAATGGGCAGTGAGTGAGTGAGTGAGAAATTAATAAGTTTAGAGTGTAAGTCATGGGCAGCAAATATTTTCTCTATTCTAGTTTGTGTACCAAATCTGTTATCTTGATGGTAAAACAGCAGAGATTTATCTTCTTTAAATTTGAAAGTATCTACAAGATGAAATGATTCTACCCACTTATTTTTAAAGCTTTTGATACAGCAGATGTACGCAGCAGTCCTTTATTTGTAGTTTCAGAACTATCAAATATAGAGTTAAAATCTCCTGCTAATATTAAGTTGCTTTTATAATGGAAATGAAATCCAAGTGTTTAACAGTTCCTGTTCCAGTGCCTGGGAACCAGTATAGATTGGCTAGGGTCCATATTCTGTTGCTATATTTAACTGTTACTAATGCACAAGCCAGTGCATTTCTTTGTGCCGGTCCCAAGCTCGGATAAATGGGGAGGGTTATGTCAGGAAGGGCATCCGGCGTAAAACTTCGCCAAATCTTTTCATGCAGTCACCAGTTAATATTTCCATACCGGATCGGTTGAGGCCCAGGTTAACAACGACTGCTACCAGTACTGTTAGCCAACAGGGTGCTGGCGGAAATTGGGCTACTGTTGGCCAAAGGAGGCGAAGAGGCGGAAGGCATGGCTGAAGGCAGGAAGAGAGGAGAAAGGCTAGGACTGTGGTAGTGAGGGTCGGAACTTTGAATGTTGGCAGTATGATTGGTATAGGGAGAGAGCTAGCTGATATGATGGACAGAAGGAAGGTTGGTATATTGTGTGTGCAAGAGACCAGATGGAAGGGAAGTAAGGCTAGGTGTATCGGTGGTGGATTCAAATTGTTTTATCATGGTGTGGATGGGAGGAGAAATGGCGTAGGAGTTATTCTGAAGGAACAGTATGCGAAGAGTGTTTTGAAGGTGAAAAGGGTGTCGGATAGAGTGATGTTTATGAAGCTGGAAATTGATGGTGTAATGATTAATGTTGTTAGTGCATATGCTCCACAAGTTGGGTGTGCAATGGATGAGAAAGAAAATTTTTGGAGTGAATTGGATGAAGTGGTGATGACTGTACCCAAGGGTGAGAGTGTGGTGACTGGAGCAGATTTCAGTGGGCATGTTGGTGAAGGGAACAGTGGGGATGAAGAAGTGATGGGTAGGTATGATGTTAAACAAAGGAATGCAGAAGGCCAGATGGTAGTGGATTTTGCGAAAAGGATGGATATGGCTGTGGTGAATATGTATTTTAACAAGAGGGAGGGGCATAGGGTGACCTACAAGAGTGGAGGACGATGCACACAGGTGGATTATATCTTATGTAGGAGGGCCAGTTTGAAGGAGATTGGAGACTGTAAAGTGGTGACCGGAGAAAGTGTAGTTAGGCAGCATAGGATGGTGGTTTGTAGGATGACTGTTATCAAGAAGAGGAGGAGGAGTGTGAGAGCTGCATCAAGGATCAAATGGTGGAAATTGAAAAAGGGTAATTGTGAGGTGGAGTTCAGGGATGAGTTAAGACAGGCACTGGGTGGCAGTGAAGAGTTACCAAATAGCTGGTTAACTATAGCAGGGCTAGAAAGGTGCTTGGTATCACATCGGGACAGAGGAAGGATGACAAGGAGACAAGGTGGTGGAATGAGGAAGTACAGAAGAGTATACAGGCAAAGAGGCTGGTAAAGAAGAAGTGGGATTTTCAGAGAGATGAAGAAAGTAGACAGGAGTATAAGGAGATGAGGTGCATGGCAAAGAGAGAGGTGGCTAAGGCTAAGAATAAGGTATATGAAGAGTTGTATGAAAGGTTGGACACTAAGGAGGGAGAAAAGGACCTGTACCGATTGGCTAGACAGAGGGACCGAGCTAGGAAAGATGTGATAAAGGATAATGAGGGAAACATACAAGCGAGGAGAGTGTGTTGAGGAGATGGAAAGAGTACTTTGAGGGGTTGATGAATGAAGAGAATGAGAGGGAGAGAAGGTTGGATGATGTAGGGATAGTGAATCATGAAGTAGAATGGATTAGCAAGGAGGAAGTAAGGTTAGCTATGAAGAGAATGAAGAATGGAAAGGCTGTTGGCCCAGATGACATACCTGTGGAAGCATGGAGGTGTTTAGGTGAAATGGCAGTGGAGATTTTAACCAGATTGTTTAATGAAATCTTAGAAAGTAAGAGGATGCCTGAGGAATGGAGAAAAAGTGTTTTGGTACCGATTTTTAAGAATAAGGGTGATGTGCAGAGCTGTAGTAACTACAGAGGGATTAAACTGATCAGTCACAGCATGACATTATGGGAAAGAGTAGTGGAAGCTAGGTTAAGAAGGGACATGATGATTAGTTAACAGCAGTATGGTTTCATGCTGGGAAAGAGCACTACAGATGCAATGTTTGCTCTGAGAGTGTTGATGGAGAAGTACAGAGAATGTCAGAAGGAGTTGCATTGTGTTTTTGTAGACTTACAGAAAGCATATGACAGGGTGCCTAGAGAGGAGTTGTGGTATTGTATGAGGAAGTCCAGAGTGTCAGAGAAGTATGTAAGAGTGGTACAGGATATGTACGAAGGTAGCGTGACAGCGGTGAGGTCTGCGGTGGGAGTGACGGATGCCTTTAAGGTGGAGTTGGGGTTTCATCAAGGATCAGCTCTGAGCCCTTTCTTATTTGCAATGGTGATGGACAGGTTGACAGACGAGATCAGACAGGAATCCCCATGGACTATGATGTTTGCAGATGACATTGTGATCTATAGTGAGAGTAGGGAACAGGTGGTGGAGACCCTGGAGAGATGGAGATATGCTCTAGAGAGAAGAGGAATGAAGGTCAGCAGGACTAAGACAGATTATATGTGTGTGAATGAGAGGGAGGATAGAAGAATGGTGAGGATGCAAGGAGTAGAGGTGGCGAAGGTGGATGAGTTTAAATACTTGGGGTCAATAGTTCAGAGTAATGGTGAATGTGGAAGAGAGGTGAAGAAGAGAGTATAGGCAGGATGGAGTGGGTGGAGAAGAGTGATTTGTGACAGACGAGTACCTGTAAGAGTGAAAGGGAAGTTCTACAAGACGGTAGTGAGACCAGCTATGTTATATGGGTTGGAGACAGTGGCATTGACAAAAAGGTAGGAGTTTGAGCTGGATGTGGCAGAGTTAAAGATGTTAAGATTTGCACTGGGTGTGACGAGGGTGGACAGGATTAGGAATAAGTCTATTAGAGGGTCAGCCCAGATTGGACGGTTTGGAGACAAAGCCAGAGAGGCAAGTTTACGTTGGTTTGGATATGTGCTGAGGAGGGATGCTGAGTATATTGGGGAAAAAGATGCTAAGGATGAAGCTACCAGGTAAAATGGGAAGGTTTTAGATTTACTGCCTGAAATTATAGGACGGAAGGGTGGGTTGTTTACATTTTTATAT
>NC_056748.1:800802033-800814533 GCF_019279795.1 Protopterus annectens
AAAGCTATGTAACTGACAGGTACTAAGCTGTGAAATGGGAAAATTCTCTCTCTCCTCAGCTGCCCATAACTATAGGAGTCCCACAGGCTTCTATCTTAGGACCACTACTATTCACAGTCTTCACAAATGACCTCCATACCTCCACACAGCATGCATCTATAATTCAGTATGCAGATGACACTACCTTAATCTGTGCTGCACAAAACATTCCCACCCTCTTGCAAACAACTCAGCTAGCATTCTCTGACGTTGAAAACTACCTTACCAAAGCCCAACTTATCCTCAATCCAAAGAAAACTCAGCTTATGATTATAACCAGTTCTAAGAAAAACACTAACAGTCAATTCACTATCTACTCCACAAATGCTACTCCAGTTGCTCCAGTGGCACAGGCTAAGCTATTGGGAATAACCATAGACTCCCACCTACAATTTAATAGTCATCTCAACTTAACCATTAAAAAAGTATATGCCAAACTGGGGTCACTCTACTGTATCAAACCATTTCTTTCCAACAACACAAGATCAGCCATTGCTTGCTCCCAACTTCTGTCCACCCTACTCTATGCATCTCCCATTCTGACTAATCTCAACAAAACTGAACTAAGCAAAATGGAAGCCTGCTATAACAGAATTGCCCGCTTTGCTGCAAATTGCTCTTATAGAACTCATCACTGTACTAATTTGAGAAAGCTCCTCTGGCTTGAACTGCCCAACCTTCTAACTTACAATCAGCTCTCCCTCTGTCATTCTATCTAATACTTCCCCAATAAGTGTCCTGCCCTCAAAAACCTAGTACATCACTCAGCCAAAAGGCCTCTTAGATCATCAAGCAAACTACTACTAGAAGTCACCAACAGCTACAGTAGCTTTGGAGATGCACTATATAGTAGTTCAGTGGCTAAAAAATGGGACGCTGTCCCTACTAGCATTCAAAACACATCATCCAAAGCCTCCTTTAAAGACCTCATCAGGCAACATCTCAAGCAAAGTTGGCAGTGCCATGATTGCTCCCCAGGCTAGTGAAAGCGGATAACATATACATACTAAATCTAGAGTACTTGATAATAGTTTTCAATCTTACAAACACTGGCTAATCTACAATGTATGTACTGTACCTGTGTACTATGTATGTATTCTACCTATGTTCCAAATTTCAGCTGTACACCACAAATGTATTAATTACCTTTATTTTTAAAATTAATATTTTTTTTGTTTCTCTCCACTTTAACTGTTTATGTGCCGCATACCACTATAAAAACATGTCTCTTGTAATTTGTGTATATACTGATCATGTCTAAATAACTAAATTTGTCTGTAATTTTTCTTTGTGGAGCTTTTCTCCCCGGGCCTCTGTTGAAAAAGGGCCTTTTTGGCTCAGTCAGACACCCCCGGTTAACAAATGTAAAATAAAAATAAATAAAAATTAAAAAATCACGTGACGTAGGGGTTTATGTTCAGGCTGGTGAGTTTTTCTGTAATACCCGAGTGGGGAATGGTGTCGAAAGCCTTGGCGAGGTCAAGGTAGGCTGTGTGAACGACCTTTCCCTCATCTTTGGCCTTGGTGACTGTCTCGAAGAAGTCATCCAGGTTTAATGGGCATGATCTGCCCTTAACAAAGCCGAACTGGGTCGGGTCAAGTGTTTGGAGGTTCCCAATGTCTTTGTTAATGAGTTCCATGATGATGCGCGCCATAGCCTTGCAGACCAGGCTAGTCAAGCTTATGGGGTGATAGTTACCAGAGTCAGTTGTAGCCCCTCCTTTGTGGAGAGGAATAACCGTTGCTGTGCACCATTCTGTAGGCACGTAGCCTGTGGAGAGGATGAGGTTTAACAAGTGTGTTTAGGTGGGGGGTTAGTTTGTTCTGCAGTTCATGAAGACGCAGCCTGGGACACCATCTGGTCCCGTTGACGCTGTGCTTTTGGCATTTGAAAGGGCTGTTTTCACCTGTGCTTGTGTGATTTTTGGGACACTACACTTTTCTGGTATTGTTGTGGGCCCTTTTGGAAGTAAGAGGGGGCGGTGAAGTTTGCACTGAATCTATCTGCCAGGATGTTGGCAATATCAGTAGGTTTAGTATATTTTGTGCTATTTTGCAGTAGTTCAGTGCATATCTGCGAGTTGCCACTTAGATTCTTAACATAGCTAAAGAAGGCTTTGTGTTTGTCTTATGAATCCTTGGCTATTTTTCTTTCGAAGTTAGCCTTGGATGATTTTATGAGGGACCTTAGTTTCTTACTGATACTGATCAGGGATGTCTTTCCTTCTTGGGATTTGCTTTTTTTTCTTAACTAGTTTCCTCATCCTATTGTATAGCCTGTTTATTGCAGGGGTCCACCAAACTAGTTTCCTTCTTTTTGAGGAGTTTAGTCTTGGTTTTGCTAGGGATGGCACGATCCATGCATCCTTGTAGGGGCTCATAGAGTGCATTTGTAAAGGTTTCTGCATCTTGGGCAGCGTTATCCTTTAGCTTCGGGGCTGTGAAACTTACCAACCCTGTCTTAAGTAAGGTGAAGTTTGCTTTAGAAAAGATGTTCATCGTGCATACAGCTGCAGTCATAACAGATGGGTTTTCCTGCCATCAGGCGGGTCCTCGGTCGGCCGAATTCCAAAGTCTAGGTCCGGCGTTGGTTGTCGTCGCTTCCTCCCTGACTTCAGTGCGACAGGGGTATAAAAGATCCAGCCGACACCATTTTCTCCAGTCTTTCTTGCCGCGCGGTGCCCGAAGGAGAAGCAGTTCGCAAGTGCCGGTTGGTCAGCTCCTGAGATTACGAATATTTTTCAACCGAAGTCTTCTTGAAAGCTAAGTACCCCGATGGGGAAACTTTTCTTGCCTCAGACCGATGTCAGACAAAGTTAATAATTGCATTTCTTGTGGGAAGCAAATACCGCATAATGATTTTCATTCCCTCTGCATTCCTTGCCTAGGCCCAGACCACGACGTCTCGGCTTGTCGTTTTTGTGCTACATTCAACAGACGCACTATTAAGCGTCGGGCGGAGTTCGCCCAACACTATTTTGGCAAAATAATTAATTACATTATGTCGTTGGATACTCCGACTCCAGTTTTAAGTAAAAGACGCAAAGATAAGGACCGACATACGAGGTCCGCGATTTCTACCGACACCACGCCAAAGCCGACTCCAGGTGGTCCGGTTCTCAGTGAGGCACCTATGCAGCCCCTGACTACCGACGACACTTCAGTGGCGGTGTCTTCTGTACCCGAGGTCGCAGGCCCTTCGGCCCACACCCCGACTACAGATACCGAAGCCACTATTGGCGGTGAATCTCAGAGTGTAGATAGGCCTGCCACCTCTCAGGGTGTCTTCAGGCTTTCCTCTTCTTTTTCCATCAAGGCTTTCACTTAGTCTAAATCAGCCATGTATACTAAAAGACAAGCTCCACAGGGCCCTTGTCAAGGCCCCATGCCTAAAAAGCAGATGCTCAAAATGGCTGAGGATTTGATTACTCTTATTAGGGGTTCTCAACCCCCCCCCCCCCGGGACAAAAGACCCAGAGTGGAGGAAAAATCCCCCTCCTCGGACCAGGCCTCCATAATTTCAGAGCATTCTGAAGACCAGGAACATTCTTACTCCCCTTTTGAAGATTCTGATGCAGAGGAGTCCATTCCCTCTGTCTCCCCCCCTGAGGATTACTCTTTTGGGGAAACCTTACATACCTTGAGGGAACACTTCCACTGGGAAGGCCAAGAGTACTCAGACTCCAAGAAAAGGCTTGGGGATTTCCTCTTGCTCCCTCAGCACAGGCCTCTGGCTATACCTCCTGTCTTAGACATTCTAGATGACGTTTGTTCGGAGGCCTGCCTTAACCCAGATTCTTTACCTCCAGCTCCAGTCAAGCCTGACCGGTATTACTGGGTTCCTGACTCTCACCAATTCCTTTTCAAAAGCCATGCAGCTGACCCAGAAACTATATCACAGGGTCCCAAGGGAATTAAGGCCTCCACTGCTAAAAATCCATTACCTTCAGAGAGAGATTCCAGAGCTTTAGAGAGGTGGGGGAAAAAGGTTTACACCTCGACCACCTTGACCATGAGGGCATTAAACTGTCAGTTTCATATGTTAAAGTACCAACAATTTCTGTTATCACAGTTGAGAAACAAAATGTCACAACCTGAACAACCAGACTTGAAGGAGTTGCAGGATTTGATACATAGTGCAGAACAAGTGGGTAAGCATACCTTGCAATGTGGTTTTGATGCTTTAGAGGCCTCATGTAGAGCTGCTGTTACAGGATCAGTCATACGTAGACATGCCTTGCTCAAAGAGCAAACCTTACCAGATCATGTCAAAGCTAAATTACTAGATGCTCCTCTGCAAAAAGATGTATTGTTTGGTGTTAAAGCTGAGGAGGTATTAAAGAAAATGGAGGAAAAGGCAAAATCAATGCAAACAGTAAAATATTTCCTACAGGTACAACTTCCACGTTTCAGTAGAAATTGGCCTTCCAAAAATTGGTCCTCTCCAGCCACGGACAGACCCCAAAGAGGTAGATACAGGTGCCCGAGGGGCAGAGGGCAATCTCAAGGATCATTTAGAGGCAGACAATGGCAAGCACCCACACAAAGAGGTGGTGAGGATAGCTCACAGCCATTCAGAAAGCAGAACCAATGACTTTCCCCGTTGCATGCCAAGCAAGGCTCAAATGGCAGCACCTTTAGGTGGAAAACTGGCATTATTTTCGAAAAATAGGTATATTGTCACAAAAGACAAATGGAGCCTGGACATTATAGACAGAGGCTACAGATTTCTCTTTCACACCCTTCCAAAAATGAGAGGCATGCCAAACCTGCCACACTATCAAAGAGCAGAGGCACAAAAAAAAAAATTCAGATCTCATGGACATGAAAGCTATTCAAGAGGTACCTGTACAAGAACAGGGTCAAGGTTTTTATTCCAGACTATTCCTGGTACCAAGGAAGGGAAAATATTGGAGACCTATTTTGGACCTATCCATCCTAAACACATTTTTACTCATGCCAAAATTCAAGATGCTCACATTACAGCAGCTTCTTCCCATGCTGGGCTAGGAGTCTTGGCTGGTAACATTGGACCTTAAGAAGGCATACCTGCATGTCCCAATCAGACAAGATTGCAGAAGATACCTCAGATTTCTTGCAGGTTCAACCCATTATCAATTCTCTGCATTGCCCTTTGGCTTATCTACTGCGCCCAGAGTGTTCACGAAATGCCTGGCATCAGTAATCGCCTACTGCAGACTTCAAGGGATACAAATATACCCATATCTGGATGACTGCCTGAACCAAGCGGACAGCAAGCACATACTTATGAAACATCTGGCGTTTGTAATAATGTTGTTGAATTCTCTGGGATACACAGTCAACAAAAAGAAATAAAGGCTAATACCCTCTCAAACAATAATTTTCCTGGGTGCCAGCTTGGATACAAACGCCCAGATGGCCTACCTCACGCCAAAGAAACAAGGGCAACTAACTCAATACTTCAGAAAACTGGCAACTTTCACCAGGCTGACTGCAAGGAAAATCCTGCAGGCTCTGGGATTCATGGCATCTTGCATCCTACTATCCCATGTGCAAAGCTGCATATGAGGAAACTTTAATGGTACCTAAAAAACCTATGGTCTCAACACAGCCACAGTTTGGAAACAATAATACCACTAATTCCATGTCTTCAAAAGGACTTTCTGTGGTGGGCTCAAGCATGCCAAAGAAACACAGGTCTCCCATTCTGCAAGCCTCAAGCAAATCAAATCATCACAAAAAACGCCTCGGACTATGCCTGGGGGGCGCCTCGGACTATGCCTGGGGGGTGCACATGACAGATTGGTGCATTCAGTGCAAATGGTCCCAAAGGGAAAAGCACCTACACATCAATCAGAAGGAAATGCTAGCAGTGATAAATGCTATTATAGCTTTCAAAGACCTACTGCATCCAGGCCAGCTATTGATAAGGACGGACAACACCACAGTAATGTGGTACATAAACAAACAGGGAGATGCCCATTCATACCCCCTATGCAGGCAAGCCATGTCTCTTTGGAACATGGCTCTGGAATTACAAATCGAGCTTCAAGCACAGTACCTGCCAGGCAAGGAAAACACACTGGCAGACAACCTAAGCAGAAATATGACAGATCCACACGAATGGAAGTTGCATCCTCAAGTTTTCACAAAGATAACTCAAGCATGGGGAAGGCCAGACATAGATCTCTTTGCCTCCCACAGAAATCACCAATTGGCAAAATTCTGCTCAAGGACCTCTCATCCACAGGCCTGGAAGGTGGACGCACTCTCCTTCAGTTGGGCAACAATGACAGTTTATGCCTTTCCACCTCTCCCTCTGCTGCCCAAAGTTCTATTAAAAACCAGAGCAGACAGGCCAAAGATGATTCTCATTGCTCCAGACTGGCCAAGACAACACTGGTACCCACTCTTGAAAAGCCTGACACATTCCCCACCACGGATCCTGCCTCTAATGCCTCTTCTACTGACTCAGCACAACTTCAAAACTCTTCACAGTCAGCTGAAAACACTCAATCTAGCCGCATGGAAGATTCCTTAAATTCACAACTGGCCCTACTCTCCAAGGAGGTACAGGATGTCATTTTGGAGGCCAGAAGACCTTCTACAAGAAAAGCCTACTCTGCAAAATGGAAACGGTTTTGTGCCTGGAATGAGAAAAAGGGTCAGAATCCTGGAATACTGAATTTACCCCAAATATTACAGTACCTAGCTGAGATGCTAAGCAATGGACTTCCATTCTCCTCCATCAAAATCCATGCCTCAGCCATTTCTGCAGAATACAACACTGATCCTCCTTTATTCTCTCACCCCCTCTTAAGACAGTTCCTCAGAGGGGCTAAGAATATAAACCCCCAAGGAAACAACCAGTACCTGCTTGGGACCTCAATTTCATACTAGAAAAACTGACCTTGCCTCCTTTTGAGTCAGCTGCTTCAACAGAACTGCAATACTTGTCTTGGAAAACAGCCTTCCTCCTGGCAATCACTTCAGCTCGCAGGGTTTCGGAACTACAAACCCTCATGGCTGTGCAGCCTTTCATCATTTTCCATCAGGACAGAGTTACCTTACGAACCAATCCGTCCTTTATGCCAAAGGTAGTATCCAGGGTAGCCTTGAATCAGGCTATCCACTTACCTACCTTCTATCCTAATCCTCAAAACAAAGGGGAAAGGCTACTATATTCCTTGGACATTCACAGACAGCTGCGTTATTATGTGGACAGAACAAAGCCTTTCAGAAAATCAGAGCAACTCTTTGTGTCCTATGCTGCAGGAGCTCAAGGGAAGCCTATTTCCAAACAGACAATCTCAAAGTGGATAGCCCACTGCATACGCTTTTGTTACTCTTTTCATGGTATATCTGTACCTGCAGGCATCAGATCTCGCTCCACAAGGGCCACAGCTACCTCTGCAGCTTTCCTCATGGGGGTTCCTACCAAAGATATTTTGGAAGCAGCCACTTGGAGTTCCGTACATACCTTCTCCAAGCACTATCACCTACCATTATACTCCAAATCTAGAGCAGGCTTTGCCACTGTAGTCTTGCAGGGCATTCTGGCTCCTCCTAGTTCCACCTAGTGCCTACCACCCCTTTTTAGCTTTGGGATTCTACCCATCTGTTATGACTGCAGCTATATGCACATAGTACAGATGTTCTTCATTCCACATTGCTGCAGTCCTAACTATTGGGGGTAGTCCGCTGTCCAGTCGGCCCGAATACCAAAGTATATGGCTGACGTCGGTCAGGGCGCATTAGACTGACGTCAGTACGTCAGGGTACTAATGCGCATGACCGACGTCATATCCTCAGTCTTTTTTGCCGCATGGTCCGATGCAGAAGCAATTTTGCGAGTGCAGGTTGGCGTTCTGAAAGTTTCTGAAGTCAGAGTTTCAGACCGAATCAAAGTTGGCTAAGTACCCGTTGGGAATATTTTGGTTTTTCTTGCCTCAGTATTTAACGGATGTCAGAAAAGTGAATAACTGTATTTCTTGTGGGAAACAGATACCTCATAGGGATTACCATACTTTGTGTATACCTTATTTAGGGCCTGAGCACGACGATGTTGGATGCCGCTCTTGTGCTAGATTTAACAAACGCACTATTAAGAGAAGGTTAGACTGTGCCAGGTTAGTTTTGGGAAGCGTTGTAATTATAAAATGCCGCCGGAGGCTCCGGCGCCTGCTTGACCAAAAGCGCAAGGACAAAGCAGCAAAGCCTAGAGTGGAAGAACCGACAGTCCCAGGCGTCAGATCTTTAGAAGGCTCAGTGGAGCCGGAGGTTTTGCCAGGTGTTTCTTTGGAGTCTCAGGGAGAGACTTTACTGTTACAGGATGTATCCTCAAGAGGAAGTAGGCCAGGCTGAGGGGCTTCTCAGGTGGCTGTTCTTCCCTCTCTTCCTAAGGTGGTTAGAGCCTCCCCTTCTGTTTCCAAGGCTTCTTTGAGAGGCAGGTCAAGTTTAACTTCAGTGGGGTTTCTCCTAGTGCTTCAGGGTCTTTGCCTAAGAAACATATGCTTAAAATGGCAGAGGATTTGATTACTATGATTAGAGGTTCTATGCCCTCCTGATAAGAGGCCTAGGGTGGAACCTGAGTTTGAGAGTTTTGAGCAATGTTCGAGGCTTCTGAGTCTTCTGAAGACTTGCAGGAGTATCCTCCTTATTCTGATTCTGATGTGGATGATTCTACTCCTTCAGCTTCTCCTCCTGAGGATTTTTCATTTTCAGAGACTCTGCATTCCATGAGGAGCATTTTAAATGGGAAGGTCAAGATTTCTCTGATTCCAGGAAGAGGCTTAGGGAATTCTTGTTTTACCCCAGCATAGGCCTTTAGCTATACCTCCTGTTCTGAATGTGGTGGAAGATGTTTTTGCAGAGGCTTCCCTCAATCCTGATTCTTTGCCTCCTGCCCCAGTTAAACCGGATAGGTACTATAGGGTGCCTGAAGCTCATAAGTATCTTTTAAGAGTCCTAGGGCAGACCCGAAACTGTCTCTCAGGGGCCTAAAGGTGTGAAGGCCTCTGTTGTTAAAAATCCTGTTCCTCCTGATAAAGAGGCAAGGGCTTTGGATAGATGGGGAAAGAAAGTGTATACTTCTTCCACTTTAGCCATGAGGGTTGAATTGTCAGTTTCACATGTTAAAATATCAGAATTATCTCCTTTCACAATTGAAATCTAAGGTGGATGCTCTGGCAGAAGGTATTGAGTGTAAAGAGTTGCAGGATTTAGTTCATGTGTCTGAACAGGTGGGTAAACATTCCTTGCAATGTGGTTTTGATGCTGTGCAGGCCTCCTCGAGGGTGGCTGCCACTGGTTCTGTTCTTCGTAGGCATGCCTGGTTGAGAGATCAGAATTTAGCTGAGCATGTTAAAACAAGGATTTTGGATGCTCCTTTGCAGTCTGATGTGTTGTTTGGTTCGCCTGTGGAAGCAGTCTTAAAGAAAATGGAGGACAAGGCTAAGTCTATGCAAACTGTTAAGGATTTTTGCAGGTGCAGCCTCCGAAGTTTAGTAGAAATTGGCCTACTAAGGGATGGACTTATCCTGCTTATGATTCCCAGTCTAGGGATAGGTCTAGGCGTGGTAGGGGCAGAGCTCAAGGTTCTTTTAGGCCTAGGACAGGAGTTCCCCTGCTCAGACTTCTGGTGAAGGCAGGGGTCAGTCCTTCGTAAGCAGACCCAATGACCTGCCTTTTCAGCTGCCAGTACATTCTCGCCTGGCAGCACCTTTGGGAGGAAGGCTGTCTCTTTTCAAAGAAAATTGGGATTTAATTACCCAAGACAGATGGGTTCTGGATATCATTCACCACGGTTACAGGTTTTATTTCCATACCATGCCTCCTTTCAAAGGCATGCCAGACATTCCTCCTCTACAAAGACAAGAGGCTCACAAGCAAATTTCTCTGTTGCTCCACATAGGGGCCATTCAGCCAGTTCCTGTGCCAGAAAGGGGCCTAGGATTTTATTCTCGCCTGTTCCTAGTACCAAGAAGGGGAACACGTGGAGGCCAATTTTGGATTTATCTATCCTCAACACTTATCTGGACATTCCCAAGTTCAAAATGTTGCCGTTACAACAGCTTTTACCTCTGCTGGGCAAGGATCACTGGATGGTAACTTTAGATCTCAAGGAAGCTTACCTTCATGTGCCTATAAGACTAAGTTGCAGGAAGTATCTGCGTTTTCGAGCTGGAAATTCTCATTATCAGTTCTCTGCATTGCCCTTTGAAAGCTTATCCACTGCCCAGAGTATTCACAAAGGTTCTGGCTCAGTGATAGCTTACTTCAAGCTAAACGGAGTTCAAATCTATCCTTACTTGGGCGACTGCCTGATTCTAGCTCAAGAAAAGGAAGACCTTCTACAGCATTTGGATTATGTCATAGCAGTGCTAAGATGCCTAGGGTATTCTGTGAACAAAATAAAGTCCAGTCTAGTACCCTCTCAAGACATGTGCTTTCTGGGTGTGAGACTGAATACAGCAGCCCAGATGGCCTTTTTAACCCCGGACAAACAAAAGAATCTTTCCAGTTACTTCCATCAACTATCTCTTCAGTCCGGGCTGACTGCAAGGACAGTCCTTCAAGCCTTAGGGTTCATGGCATCTTGTATTCTGGTGCTTCCCAATGCCAAACTGCATATGAGGAAGCTGCAATGGTATCTCAAAATGTATGGACACAGCACTGCCAGGATTTGGACACTGTCATTCAAATAATACCTTGCATTCAAAAGGAATTTTTGTGGTGGGCTCAGGAATGTCACCTAAACAAGGGACTCTCTGTGACCCGGCCAGAGGCGAGTCAGATTCTAACGACAGATGCCTCAAACATTGCTTGGGAGCTCATCTACATGGAAAGTGGATACAAGACAAGTGGCCTGCCAGACTACAGCATCTACATATCAACATGAAAGAGATGTTAGCAGTCCAGTTTGCATTAATGGCTTTCAAGGAGTTACTTCTTCCAGGGCAGGTGTTGATTCTAACAGACAACACAACTGTCATGTGGTACATCAACAAACAAGGGGAACACATTCTTACCCATTGTGCAGGCAAGCAATGATTTTATGGGAGACTGCGCTCAGCTTGCAACTAACTCTTCAGGCAAGGTTTCTGCGGGAGCACAGAACTCCTTAGCAGATGTGTTAAGCAGACAAATCATGGATCCCCACGGTGGAAACTGGATCTTCATGTATTTCAAAATTGACAGTGTCATGGGGAACTCCAGACATAGATCTGTTCGCTTCTCCACTAAACCACCAGCTGCCAAAGTTTTGCACAAAGAGGTTTCATCACACAGCTTGGAAAGTGGATGCTCTTTCTTTCAGTTGGAAAAATCTTCATGTGTATGCTTTTCCACCTCTGCCTCTTCTCCCAAAGGTGCTTCTAAAGGTCAGACAAGACAAGCCAAGGATGATTTTAATAGCTCCAGATTGGCCTCGGCAGCACTGGTACCCATTACTGAGGAGTCTGGTAAGGAAGCCTCCATGGCCTTTACCCTTGATTCCACACCTGTTGTCTCAGAGGGACGGTCACCTGCTCAATGTCAAGCTTCAATCTCTTCATCTAACAGCCTGGCATATTCTGTTTTGAAAGACAGCAGGTCTCAGCTTCCTCAACAAGTTTTAAATGTGATTATGGAAGCCAGAAGACCTAGTACAAGGAAAGTGTACACAGATAAATGGAAGAGATTTTTATTTTGGAGTGCAGCAAACAATTTGGAGATTTCTGAGCCTAATTTGAGTGTGGCTCTTCAATATCTTACTGAGTTATTGGACAAAGGTTTGTCTTTCTCTTCCATTAAGATTCATGCTGCAGCAATTTCAGCTCACTATGATTGTGACCCACCATTGTTTTCGCATCCTTTGTTCAAGCAATTTCTTAGAGGGGCAAAGAATATAAGACCCCACGTGAGAGCTCCTACTCCTGCTTGGGATCTCAATTTTGTGTTGGAGAAACTTACTCTACAACCTTTTGAGCCTGCGGCTACTGCTGAATTGAAATATTTGTCATGGAAGACTGCTTTTTTGTTGGCCATTACTTCTGCAAGAAGGGTTTCTGAGTTGCAGGCCCTTATGGCGGTAGAGCCTTTTTTGATTTTTCATAAGGATAGGGTATCTTTACGTACTAATCCTTCCTTTATGCCTAAGGTGGTTTCTAGTGTGGCTTTAAACCAAACTATTCATTTGCCTACTTTTATGCAGATCCCCAAAATAAAGGGAAAAGATTTTGCACACTTTAGATGTACACAGGCAATTGCGTTATTATTTGAGCAGGACTAAGGATTTTAGGCAGTCTCAGCAGTTGTTTGTTTCTTTTGCTTTGGGTTCGCAGGGCAAGCCTGTGTCAAAACAAACTATTTCTAGGTGGATTGGGTTTTGCATTGCATTTTGTTATTCCCATCATGGCAAGGAGATTCCAGCTGGAATTAGGCCTCATTCCACTAGGGCTACTGCCACTTCTACAGCATTTCTAAGGGGTGGCCACTAA